>NW_011494837.1:916838-917799 GCF_000754665.1 Bison bison bison | reverse complement strand
GAAGAATATTCAGGGCTGATTTCCTTTAGGATGGACTGGTATGATCTCCTTGCAGTCCAAGGGACTCTCAAGAGTCCTCTCCAAAACCACAGTTCCTTAGGAGGGACTCTAAGGGGCATGTTTGACTGGGGAGAAAGTTCATGCTTTGTTTCTCCCATGTCTGGAGTTACATTAAAAGTAAAATATATGGGTGCTAGTGGCTAAGTGCAGCACTTTCACAGCATCATCTTCCAGGATATGAAATAGCTCAACTGGAATTCTATCACCTCCACTAGCTTTGTTCCTAGTGATGCTTCCTAATGCCCACTTGACTTCACATTCCAGGACATCTGGCTCTACGTGAGTGATCACACCATCCTGATTATCTGGGTCAGGAAGATCTTTTTTGTACAGTTCTGTGTATTGTTGCCACCTCTTCTTAATATCTTCTGCTTCTGTTAAGTCCATGCATTTCTGTCCTTTATTGAGCCCATCTTTGCATGAACTGTTCCCTTTGTATCTCTAATTTTCTTGAAGAGATTTCTAGTCTTTCGCATTCTATAGTTTTCCTCTATTTTTTTCCCCTGATCACTGATTTCTTATCTCTCCTTGCTATTCTTTGGAACTCTGCGTTCAAATGGGTATATCTTTGCCGGGGTCCAGCCCGGGCTGATCCAGGGAGTTCGAAGCGGGAACGGTGTCGGCGAGGATCAGGATACAATAGCTTCAATTAGATATTAATTAGAGATATAAAGAGTAATAGAATGAGGATAGCTCAGTAGGAAAATTCAGTGGAGAAAAGAGGCTGAGTAGCTTGGTTTACATGGGAGACCAATAAAACTTCAAGAAAAGAAGCTTGCACCACTTACGTAGGCCGCAGGCGTCCTTCCGTTCTCCTGAAGGAGAGGAGACACTGAGGCCTCCCTGGTCGGATCTTAGAAGCCCAGGCAAAATTAGTAAGCATGGCAGGTTCCGCGCTCCA
>NW_011494837.1:915923-916477 GCF_000754665.1 Bison bison bison | reverse complement strand
GAAAGTCACGCGGGGTCAGCAGTCCTGACTTTTATCAAAGTCAGGTGCTTCATACAAATGTATACAGAGGTCTTAGGGATGTTACATCATCTTCTGGCCAGGGGGCCTGCTGACAATTTATGACCCTCTCCTTGTGACAGCAGTCAGTCAACCAGGACACTTATTTCTCCAGGGGTGATTATTCTTAAAACAGACGCCACCCAAATAAAGTTACATTCCTATAGGGTGAGGGTATAGTGGGTTTTAGTTAAGGAAAGAATTTACTTAGCCTAAGGTCTAATGTGATTTATACCAAAGGTTAATACTTATTTCTTCTATATATTCATTAATGTGTGTAAGGGCAGGGGATGTGGAGACTTAGCAGTAAACATTGGCTCAACAAATGAAAAACCCTTCACCAATACAATTTCTAATCAGCCCATTATACTTATGCTAATGGTTTTCTAACTTTTCTAAGGAACCTGTTTTTAGAAGGTTTAAAGCATCTCGTGCCTCTCACAGTTGGGAGGCTGTGAGCAATCACATGTGGCCGGACAAGCCTGTAAGGCAGGCTA
>NW_011494837.1:915204-915823 GCF_000754665.1 Bison bison bison | reverse complement strand
CTGACCTGCCTCTTGAGAAATATGTATGCAGGTCAGGAAGCAACAGTTAGAAGTGGACATGGAACAACAGACTGGTTCCAAATAGGAAAAGGAGTATGTCAAGGCTGTATATTGTCACCATGCTTATTTAACTTCTATGCAGAGTACATCATGAGGAACACTGGGCTGGAGAAAGCACAAGCTGGAATCAAGATTGCCGGGAGAAATATCAATCACCTCAGATATGCAGATGACACCACCCTTATGGCAGAAAGTGAAAAGGAACTAAAAAGCCTCTTATGAAAGTGAAAGAGGAGAGTGAAAATGTTGGCTTAAGCTCAACATTCAGAAAACTAAGATCATGGCATCTGGTCCCATCACTTCATGGCAAATAGATGGGGAAAAAGTGAAAACAGTGGCTGACTTTTTTTTTTGGTTGGGGGGCGGGCACTCCAAAATCACTGCAGATGGTGATTGCAGCCATGAAATTAAAAGATGTTTGCTCCTTGGAAGGAAAGTTGTGACCAACCTAGACAGCATATTAAAAAGCAGAGATGTTACTTTGCCAAAAAAGGTCCATCTAGTCAAGGCTATGGTTTTTCCAGTAGTCATGTATGGATATGAGAGTTGGACTATAAAG
>NW_011494837.1:914097-915104 GCF_000754665.1 Bison bison bison | reverse complement strand
AACCTTCAGAGGAGTTTGTAGGTTAAAACACTCTTGTCACACCCAGGAGTTTTTATTAACTGGAGCTCTAAGTTAACTCCTTCTCCGAAAGAGGTGGTGGGGGACAGCCCCCCGTAAAGTCAGAGGTGTAGGTGAGAGCACGAAGTAGTAAAGTAGGCAGGCTCTGGTTATGGGGGTAGATGCTCAAGGATTTCCAGGGGGACTCCTGAGGCTCGATCCCGCCTTTGCGTATGTCAAGCCTCCTTCCTCATGACCTTTGCCACAGGCGGAGTGCCTCATGCCGGCCCCCAACATATCTTTCCTTTCTCCTTTGCTTTTGGCTTCTCTTCTTTTCACAGCTATTTGTAGGCCTCCTCAGACAGCCATTTTGCATTTCTTTTTCTTGGGAATACTCTTGCTGTCTATATCCTGTACAATGTCACAAACCTTGTCCATAGTTCATCAACCACTCTGTTGATCAGATCTAGTCCCTTAAATCTATTTATCATTTCCACTGTATGGACTGGAAAAGATCAGTTTTCATTCCAATCCCAAAGAAAAGCAATGCCAAAGAATGCTTAAACTACCACACAATTGCATTCATCTTACATGCTAGTAAAGTAATGCTCAAAATTCTCCAAGCTAGGCTCAGCAATACGTGAACTGTGAACTTCCAGATGTTCAAGCTGGTTTTAGAAAAGGCAGAGGAACCAGAGATCAAATTGCCAACAACTTCTGGATCATCAAAAAATCAAGAGAATTCCAGAAAAACATCTACTTCTGCTTTGTTGACTATGCCAAAACCTTTGACTGTGTAGATCACAATAAACTGTGGAAAATTCTGAAAGAGATGGGAATACCAGACTACCTGACCTGCCTCTTGAGAAATATGTATGCAGGTCAGGAAGCAACAGTTAGAAGTGGACATGGAACAACAGACTGGTTCCAAATAGGAAAAGGAGTATGTCAAGGCTGTATATTGTCACCCTGCTTATTTAACTTCTATGCAGAGTACATCATGAGGAACA
>NW_011494837.1:911386-913997 GCF_000754665.1 Bison bison bison | reverse complement strand
GCTGAGGGCTGAAGTATTGATGCTTTTGAACTGTAGTGTTGGAGAAGACTCTTGAGATTCCCTTGGACTGCAAGGAGATCTAACCAGTCCATCCTAAAGGAGATCAGTCCTGGGTGTTCATTGGAAGGACTGATGTTTAAAGCTGAAATTCCAATACTTTGGCCACCAGATGTGAAGAGCTGACTCATTTTGAAGACCCTGATGTTGGGAAAGATTGAAGACAGGAGGAGAAGGGGACGAAAGAGGATCAGATGGCTGGATGGCATCATCGACTCATTGGACATGAGTTTGAGTAAACTCCGGGAGTTGGTGATGGACAGGGAGGCCTGCCGTGCTGCAGTCCATGGGGTTGCGAAGAGTCGGACACAACTGAGCAACTGAACTGAACTGAGTGGCCAAGTGAGCCAATTAACCTTTTTATAGAAATATAATAAAAATGTGTCTTATGGAATTTGTCAGCTCACTCTCTTTGAAACCACCAGATCATTTTATATCAACAGTTATACAAATAAAATTTTGATTCCAAGTATCTATTGGGTGGCATAGGGCAGCACAAAATTATAAAAGATAATAATTATAAAAGATAATTGAATTTATTAATAATAATGCCTAACAACTTGATTAAAATTTGGGCAGAGGAACAGAATAGACATTTTTACAAAGAAGGCATACAGATGGGTATTTGACACATGGAGAGATGTTCAACATCACTAATCATAAGGAAATAAAAATCAAACCCACAATGAAGTATCACCTCATACATGTCAGAATATTTATTATCAAAAAGACAACAAAGAATAAGTGTGGGCAAGGTATAGAGAAGAGGAAAGTCTCATGTACTATGGGCAGGAGGGTGAACTGGTGCAGACACTATGGAAAACAGTATGGAGGTGCCTCAAAAAATTAAAAATAGAAATATCATACAATCCAACAATTCCAATTCTGGATATTTTTCTGAAGAAAACAAAAACACTAAATTGAAAAATGTGTGCACTCTTGGGCTCAAAGCAGTATTATTTACAATAACTATCATTTGGAAACAGCCTAAGTGTCATCTTTATTCACCCATCCATAGGTGAGTGAATAAAGAAGATGTGATATTATGTATAATGTAATACTACTTGGCTGTAAAGAAGAATAAAATCTTGCCTTTTGTGACAAAATGAATGGATGTAGGGCATATTATATGAAGTAAAATAGAGCAGACAGAAAGACCATATGATTTCATTTACATGTGAAATCTAAAAAACAAAACAAATGGATGAGCATAACAAAACAGAAACAAGCTCATAAATACAGAAAACAAATGGGTGATTGACAGACAGGAAGAGAATGAGGGGATGAGTGAAATAAGTGAGGGAGATTAAACAGATACAAACTTCCAGTTATTAAATAAATCATGGGTATGTAATATACAGTACAGGCACAGTAGTCCATACAATTTTAATAACTTTGTGGGGTGGCAGATGGTAATTCAACTTATTGTTGTGATCATTTTATAATGTATAAAAATATTGTATCACTATATTGTACACCTGAAACTAACATAATATTGTGAGTCATTTATACTTCAATTTAAAAAAAGAATGACTACTTTAGTATGTCACCTCTCATTTTAACTATTCACAGGATGTGTGATTTGCTAGAATACTCTTAAACTAATTCAGTCTTTTATTCTGTTGCAGTACGCTTCCCAGGAATTAAAACTTACATAGATCCAGATACATATGAAGACCCATCCCTAGCAATCCATGAATTTGCAAAGGAGATTGATCCGTCAAGAATACGCATTGAGAGAGTCATTGGGGCAGGTAAACTGCAAGTCTACACTTTTGAAATTATGATTCCTTGATGGTTTTTTTTTTTAATTTTATTTTATTTTTAAACTTTACATAATTGTATTAGTTTTGCCAAATATCAAAATGAATCCGCCACAGGTATACATGTGTTCCCCATCCTGAACCCTCCTCCCTCCTCCGTCCCCATACCATCCCTCTGGGTCGTCCCAGTACAATAGCCCCAAGCATCCAGTATTCTGCATCGAACCTGGACTGGCAATTTGTTTCATACATGATATTTTACATGTTTCAATGCCATTCTCCCAAATCTTCCCACCCTCTCCCTCTCCCACAGAGTCCATAAGACTGTTCTATACATCAGTGTCTCTTTTGCTGTCTCGTACACAGGGTTATTGTTACCATCTTTCTAAATTCCATATATATTCGTTAGTATACTGTATTGATGTTTTTCCTTCTGGCTTACTTCACTCTGCATAATAGGCTCCAGTTTCATCCACCTCATTAGAACTGATTCAAATGTATTCTTTTTAATGGCTGAGTAATACTCCATTGTGTATATGTACCACCACTTTCTTATCCATTCGTCTGCTGAGGGACATCTAGGTTGCTTCCATGTCCTGGCTATTATAAACAGTGCTGTGATGAACACTGGGGTACACGTGTCTCTTTCCCTTCTGGTTTCCTCAGTGTGTATGCCCAGCAGTGGGATTGCTGGATCATAAGGCAGTTCTATTTCCAGTTTTTTAAGGAATCTCCACACTGTTCTCCATAGTGGCTGTACTAGTTTGCATTCCCACCAACAGTGTAAGAGG
>NW_011494837.1:884648-911286 GCF_000754665.1 Bison bison bison | reverse complement strand
TTCCAGTTTTTTAAGGAATCTCCACACTGTTCTCCATAGTGGCTGTACTAGTTTGCATTCCCACCAACAGTGTAAGAGGGTTCCCTTTTCTCCACACCCTCTCCAGCATTTATTATTTGTAGACTTTTGGATCGCAGCCATTCTGACTGGTGTGAAATGGTACCTCATAGTGGTTTTGATTTGCATTTCTCTGATAATGAGTGATGTTGAGCATCTTTTCATGTGTTTGTTAGCCATCTGTATGTCTTCTTTGGAGAAATGTCTATTTAGTTCTTTGGCCCATTTTCTGATTGGATCATTTATTTTTCTGGAGGTGAGCTGTAGGAGTTGCTTGTATATTTTTGAGATTAGTTGTTTGTCAGTTGCTTCATTTGCTATTATTTTCTCCCATTCTGAAGGCTGTCTTTTCACCTTGCTAATAGTTTCCTTTGATGTGCAGAAGCTTTTAAGGTTAATTAGGTCTCATTTTTTATTTTTGATTTTATTTCCAATATTCTGGGAGGTGGGTCATAGAGGATCCTGCTGTGATGTATGTCAGAGAGTGTTTTGCCTATGTTCTCATGACATGATCCTCTACATAGAAAACCCTAAAGACTCCAGCAGAAAATTACTAGAACTAATCAATGACTATAGTAAAGTTGCAGGATATAAAATCAACACACAGAAATCCCTTGCATTCCTATACGCTAATAATGAGAAAACAGAAAGAGAAATTAAGGAAACAATTCCATTCACCATTGCAATGGAAAGAATAAAATACTTAGGAATATATCTACCTAAAGAAACTAAAGACCTATATATAGAAAACTATAAAACACTGGTGAAAGAAATCAAAGAGGACACTAATAGATGGAGAAATATACCATGTTCATGGATTGGAAGAATCAATGTAGTGAAAATGAGTATACTACCCAAAGCAATTTATAGATTCAATGCAATCCCTATCAAGCTACCAACAGTATTCTTCACAGAGCTAGAACAAATAATTTCACAATTTGTATGGAAATACAAAAAACCTCGAATAGCCAAAGCGATCTTGAGAAAGAAGAATGGAACTGGAGGAATCAACCTACCTGACTTCAGGCTCTACTACAAAGCCACAGTTATCAAGACAGAAATATAGATCAATGGAACAAAATAGAAAGCCCAGAGATAAATCCATGCATATATGGACACCTTATCTTTGACAAAGGAGGCAAGAATATACAATGGATTAAAGACAATCTCTTTAACAAGTGGTGCTGGGAAATCTGGTCAACATCTTGTAAAAGAATGAAACTAGAACACTTTCTAACACCATACACAAAAATAAACTCAAAATGGATTAAAGATCTAAATGTAAGGCCAGAAACTATAAAATTCCTAGAGGAGAACATAGGCAAAACACTCCTTGATGGTTTTGTAACTGGTTTATCAACATAATATTTTAAATCTTAGCAGTTTTAGTCAGTGAAAAAAATTTTAATGCAAAGTAAAATTATCTTGTATATATGATGTTATTGTTTTAAAAAGTATTGCAAGTTCCCAAATTAAGTTTCCAAACAATGAGAAAATTCACAAACATTTTTAACATCCTGTTAGAGGAATTTATTTTGTAAATGCAACTTCAGGAGGTTTTTCATAGGTTATTGTACTTATTCCCCAGCATCTACAGACACATACTATAATTAGTATTTGCAGTGACAACCTTGAGGTTCTGCAAGATCCAGAAGTGTTCTGAGACTCACTGAGTATAAAATTTGGTTCAATATAGTTTTATATCCCTTTAATGCAAACTAATGGTTGTCCCTATGTAGAATATTCAAATGCTCAGAACACTATATTATTCAGTTATTCTAGATAAATACAAATTTATTATGAATCAGCCCTGAAGAATTTCTTTTGTATGTTTGGGGTAGAGGCCAAGCCAATATAACAAAGAGACCTCAGAATAAACACGTGTTCCTCTCTCAAGTCCTTGCTCAAAGGACAAGATGAATAATCTGTGCTGTCAGAGAAGCTGTCATTCAGGAGGTCTTGAAGGGACCAGAGTTCCTCCTACTTTTTGCTCTGCCTTCCCGTAGCATGTTTTCCTCCTCTGAATGGTAAAGGCTGATCACCAGCACAGCCTCCTTCTGATCTCTGAGAAGGAAAAGAAAGGGGTTTGGGCTCTTTCGCTTTGCCTTTAGGAAAATTAGCTTTGTCTTTAAGGTAATAACCTGGAAATAGCAAATAGGAATCAATAGTCCAAATACAATCACATGGATACACCTAAAAGCAAGAGAGTTTGGAAATATAATCTCTGACTGGGCAGCCATGCATGCAGCTAAAAGGGGGAGCTAAAAGAGAAAGACTGGATCCTAAAAGAGGATGTCAGTCTCCTCTAGGTGTTAGGTATCTGTGTAATCCTTTAGAGAGAGCAGAGCATCTCATTCCAGCTGGCTGTTGTGTCCTTGCAAAGAGCAAAAGGCTTTCTTTATTTCAAAACTCTTCTTCACCAGAAGGACTGGCTACATAATTTACAGGGACCAGAGCAAACAACAAATGTAGTTATTGTTGTTCAGTTACGCAGTTGCGTTTGACTCTCTGCAACCCCATGGACTGCAGCACTCCAGGCTTCCCTGCCCCAACAAATGTAGAGTTCTTTGTTAAAAACACTATTAAGAATTTCAAGACAGTGACAACAGAGCATTCAACAAACAGCAGGACCCTTCTAAACTCAAAGTTCTGGCTGACTCCACCCAAGAAGATGACAGTTGCCCAGATACACAGAGAGATAGCACTGTATTGAGAACTCCAGGAATATTTGAAGACAGCCCTTTCTTATGTCATTCACTCTCATTGCCTCATGGGCCATATCTCCTCCAAGGCCTGTTCTCACTCTGAAAGCTGACACAAGGGTCCTATACACTTAAATCTTAATGCTTTATAGCCATTGAGGCTGTCTTATCAGAAAGATTAAGAACCTGGAATGGAACCAGATTCTCTATTCTCTTCTGCCCAACATAAAGTGTATCAATAGGCATTAAAGGCATAATTGAAAAGAGTGACTGATTATACCCATCTAGTTTTGGAGTTCATTTCCTTAAGACAGCAGAGAAATAGAAAAAAAAAAAAAGGAGGTTGAGTGATTCCATTAAACCCTATATTTGGCTTGCTTCCTCTGGCCTCTGAGAAAAAGTTGTATGACCTTTTATTTGGTATTATTCCATACTCATGGGGATTCAGGAGAATTATTTCTTATAAGCTTTTGTGCATAGATTAAGCACCAATGTCTGAAATCATAATGTTGAAAGATAAGCATCAAGTATCTGAGGTGTAAACTGTCAACTAAAAAAAAAAGCACAATTTAGAAACTGTGAATTGAGTTCATTCATCGTCTTATTAAGAACTGTAGCCTGGAAGACAGCCTCTCAATAGCTCTGAGAAACTGTTATGAAAAAGTAAAAGGGGATTTGACAAATGGGGTACCTGCAACCAGGCCCACATGTCCTATCTCCCTAGAAGGCAGCTGCCAGTCATTAGGCACAGTTATCTTAGTTAATGGTTTTAGTGCTTTTCTAAGTTTAGGAAGATACAAGAATCCAGGTTCATAAAAAATTTCTCCAAAAAATTAACTCTCTGAAGTCTTGTTCTGCTGGTTTTCCCAGAGCACGGAGTGCCTCATTCCTTATCTCCACCCTGAAATCCTTTTAGGGTACATTAAAGGTCAGTGGCTGCAGTGGCTTATGACTCAATGCTCGTAGAGCCAGATGGCTAGTGCAGGTGACATTCTTTAGTTTGCAAAACAGATACGTTCAGTTTTTCTTTATTGTTTGGGTTTTAACCAAAATATAATTTTATCCTATAAAAATATGACAGATACTGCCAAAGCAAGCAATAACTGTTAAAGAGACTATTTTAATGTCATGATCTCCCTAACCTGTCTGAACTCTACAAGTCACAATGGGATTCTTTCCATTTGGCAAAGAAAGAAGTATAGATATATAGAGTTAACATCGGTGTCTCTTATATTTATTCATCTTCAACTATTTCAGCTTTCAAACAATATGCTAAGTGATCTTTTACTGTCTATCTTCAGAAGAATCATAAAAGTAAAAACTGTGTATGAGAAAAAGCTGTAGTATTATACCTTTCCTCTTTGTGCCCCTGGCCTGTACTATTCTACTGTTGGTTAACCTCCTTAAGTCACATTCCTAAAACTGTTTACTTGGGAAAGTCTAATGAATATGTGGGCACTTCCCACAGCAGCAGTATAGAAAAAGCCTGCAATGCAGGAGACCCCAGTTTGATTCCTGGGTCAGGAAGATCCACTGGAGAAGGGATAGGCTACCCACTCCAGTATTCTTGGGCTTCCCTGGTGGCTCAGCTGGTAAAGAATCTGCCTGCAATGTGGGAGACCTGGGTTCAATCCCTGGTTTGGGAAGATCCCTTGGAGAAGGGAAAGGCTACCCACTCCAGTATTCTGCCCTGGAGAATTCCATGGACTGTATAGAACATGGGGTTGCAAAGAGTTGGACACAACTGAGTGACTTTCATCATCATAGTCAATCTAAGGAATTAATAATTTTCTAACATTCGTGACATTGTAAGGGAGGAAAAGTTTTCCCCTATCCTTCTAGGGTCTTTGGCTGGTCTGTTAATTAAATTGGCATAAGATGGGTTAATAGGAGAAAACAAATCTAATTGTGTACTACAAAAACCCCACAGAGGATAATGAGAGGCTCCCCCTGACAGGCAGGCAACTGAAGCTTGTATGCCATTTTGAGCTAAGAAGAAGAGGGTGGGGTCTGGGGTTTCAAAGGAAGGAAGACTACTCACAGAGGATAGAAAGAGCAGACATTCAGTAAGCAAACATTTGCCAAGCCTTACAGAGATGATGGGTTACAGAGGAAATTGATCATTAGGCCCTGCCTCCACCCCCCTGCAAGTTTAGGCAACTAACCCTTAGTCTTTGTAGTTATCTTTGTGTTAGCTCTCTTCTGGACCAGGCCCTCCATCTAAGTGGGCTGAGACAGTTAAGGGGATGGTATAAAGATCTCCTTCAGTCTGTTGGGCCTTGATTATCTTCAGTTCAAAATACTCCATATTACCAGAGTGGCACATCCTGGGACGACCTGCCCTGAACCTCAGGAATGTAATTGCACAACTTGTTACTTGCCCAATGTTTTACTGTCAATACTTTCCTCTGGTTGTTTCATATTCTTTATTTTTTCCCCACCTATTTGTTTCTTCTCAGATTCCATTTCCTCCTCATCTGCGTGCATTAGGTATCCCTATTCCCCTCAGAAGAGTAAATTAAGTGACTGAAAGGGAAATGTAGATTCTGTAGAGAGGGGAGTGTTGTGGGGAGGATGGGAAAGAGGTGAGATATCAGATCTTGGCAATTGTCAGGTGAAAGATGTTAATATCAGGTCCCATGAAGCCACTGAGAGTAGCAGTGAGAAGGATACATCACAAGTCATTGCTGAGGAAAAATCTCCATGGCCTGCATGTTTTTTGGCAAAGATATAGTTAAGAATGCATTGCAGGTTTCTAGTTGGGAGAAACTATGTATTATCATTAAAAATGAAAGTGAAGTTGCTCAGTCCTGTCCCACTCTTTGTGACCCCATGGACTATAGTCTACCAGGCTCCTCCATCCATTGGATTTCCCAGGCAAGAATACTGGAGCAGATTGTGATTTCCTTCTCCAGTGGATCTTTCTGACCCAGGGATCAAACTGGGGTCTCCCGCATTGAAGGCAGACTCTTTACTGTCTGAACCTCCAGGGAAGCCCATGTATAATCATTAAGTATTTCTTAAATGTGTTATTAAAAAGTGAACCCCAAAATAGTCACATTAAAATTTTAAGAAAGAAAAGAGTGTGGAAAATAATACCACACCTAACCCATGACATTTCTTAACAAGTCTACTGAAAAATGTTTATTACATGACTAATATCTACTTATACAAAGGCACTATGCTAATTAGTTTATTCATACTAAGTCGCTGTGCTTATCAAAAACATGTATTCACCCTGACGTTCACAACCTTTGTCCTGGCTTTTCAACTTTATAACCCTTCAAATACTATGGGACAGATTTTAGAAAATTTAATTTATCCTATTTCTAGGCTGTACATATTGCTATGCATATATTCTTAAAAAAATGGTTTTCCTGTCAGTGTAAATTTTACTATTTTTAAAAATATGTTTTCTAGAACACTTTTTTTATATCACTATTATATTTAATAGTGGCAGCTTATCTTTGTTCATCAATACAGGCCTGAATTTCCATGAAAATGCACATTTCCATTTAAATGAAGTGAGGAGCTCTGTTGCATAGGAGACTATCAAGATCATCTATCTCCTCTGACTTTCTGCATCATAAAATGAAATACTGTGGGCAGAGGACTGTAAAACAGAAATTCCCAAGTTAAAAGCTCCAAGTCAGATTAGGGTAGAATCATTATTTTACACATATCGTGAGAGATAATGAGAAAACTAGTAATCAAAATTTTAATCGTGAGCTGAAAAAGGTCATTGAAAGGCTATTCCTTTTTCAGGGCAGTACTGAACCTAAACCATTCTATGAAACACTTGCAGAGTATCTATAATTTTGAAACATTATTTCACTGAAAAAAATCATTCTTATGTCTCTAAGTCCATAGGGCACCCTTCTTATATTTGACTTTCCCTCTTTCCCTAGTCTCAATGGAAATGTACAATCTCTCTCTTTCCCTCTTTCCCTAGTCTCAGTGGAAATGCATAATCTCTCCCTGTCATTCATATCCTATCCCTTTATCTATACAAAACTCATTACTGCCTCCACTATCAGCTTTCTCTTCTGGCTTACTGTCACCATATTTTTTCTTTTACTTGAAAAGTCAGGAAGTTTTAACTGTTGGTTTCTCAGCAATCATCTACAGGTAAAAAAGAAAGTCAAAAGGACAAAAAAAAAAAAAGGATATAAAAAGTGAGTGTCAAATCAGTGAATTTTTTCATCCAAATATATTGTCATTCCTATTTGAGCTCATAGTCACACATAATAATATGCAAGGCACACTGCTTACTGTATATGCCTTTCTTAATTCCTCTGGCATTCCCCAGCCAGCCGCCTCACTAACCAAAAATCTATTATTTTTAGATTAAAACTCATAAATTTTAAATTCTCTCATCCCCTTTTCTGTTTTTGTTCCTCTTCTACAGCCATAGTACATCTTTTATAATGAGAAATGTAGGCAGTATGCCAGCTTTGGTTTCACAATTCACTTTTTGCAAAAAGGAACTTGAATTTATGGCTCATTTCCTCTATACTTAGATGAGATGATCTTATCAAATACAGATTTTCTCCTTTTCTTTCAACTTAAAGAATTTGTGAGAGAGGTCAGATTCATTTTCCTTTTTATTCTTGGAAACTCCTTTGCCCAACCAGTAGACTGAAAGTAGGATCATCAACAGATTCTGGCAAGACTTTTGTGCCTTTTACTTAATAATTTCATAGTTTTCTAAACCAAATAATGAAATGAAAGATGGGCTTTACACTTTGGGGACAAAAAATTAAACCAGTCAATCTAAGAAATAAATGGAAAATTTTATTTGAGCCAAATTTGAGGATTTTAACCTGGGACAAGCATCTCAGAAAACGCTGAAAATTATTCTACCTGTTAGAACTCAAGGCACAGTTATATAAGTTTTTTGAGGGCTGTACATCAAATTACATATTATTGACTTTTTGTATAATCCAGATCTAAGCAACATCATGGTCGGTCATGTGACTCCTTACAAGCTGAAGAAGAAATGTTATCTTTTAAAGGGTTGTCTTGTTTGTGCTAGGAGAATGTCCCTGTTAATGGTTGAACTGGTATTTCTGCCCATGGTGGTGGGAGGGTCTGGTGGATAATGCAAAAACACAATACCCAGTGGTGGGAGAGAGGAGGTCAAAAAGGGCAGAAAAGAATTTTTGTTTAAAATTTTCTTGTTTTTCCATAATATTTTATTATGGCAATTATAAATATTTTATTTTATTTTATTATGGACTTTATTCTCCAACCCATTCTCCCTAAACAGTATGATATGAATAAAAAAGACAGACTGATGTCAGGCAGATACAGGCTTAAATCTCAGCTTTGCTGCTAATTCATTCAGTGACCTTCTGAAGTTTACTGATCCTCAGAAATTTGCTTTCTTCCTCTACAAAATATCATAATAATAATAGCTGTCTTGCAGAATTAATGTAAGGATTAGAGATAACACATATGGAGGATCTGTCATACTATAGATATTCAATAAAAGGGTGGAAACATGAATATTAAGTAAAAAAAGATATAATTTTTATATTCAATTGATAAGGATAAGAAGAATGACACTCTGTGCCCAACTCTCTAAATATTTTATGGTGTAAATATCTGCTCATGAAAAATTCAGAATCCAATGCTTTAGGTACCTGGAATGATAGCCATGATATTTGGAGTTTGTTTAAAATTAGTAATTAAAAATAAACTTCATTTTTGTTAGTACAGTAAGAACTTTGCCCAAATCAACAAATGATTTTATTTTTTTCTTTTTAAAGAACTCAAAATTTAATTTTTCCTACATCTCGTGAGGCTATAATTATTATATATATGTTTATTTTTTATTTAAACCGAATAGGCCATAAGAAGAAATGAATTTAACAAAAGAAATTTATTTTAATATATTAATGTAAAATCATTGTAAATTAGTCATTAATTTATTCTTCACACATCTAAGAGCTTAGGTTGATTATCAGTGTTAAACAGCTTTAAGGTAATTTTATTTTATTTATATTTCAACACTAGATCTTATTTTGGGGGCCATTTAGTGTACACGTGCTGTTTTACATACATCAATACAATTCCTAATCTTACAAGTTGCCTCATCATAGTAGTTGTTTGAAATCTGTTGTTGTTCAGTCACTCGGTCATGTGTCCGACCCTTTGTGACCCATGGACTGCAGCATCCAGGCTTCCCTGTCCTTCACTACCACCCGGAGTTTGCTCAAACTCATGTCCATTGAGTCGATGATGCCATCCAACCATCTCATCCTCTGTCGCCCCCTTCTCCTGCTGACCTCAATCTTTCCCAGAGTCAGGGTCTTTTCCAGTGAGTTGGCTCTTTGCATCCGGTGGCCAAAGTATTGGAGCTTCATTTTCAGAATCAGTCTTTCCAATGAATATTCAGGATTTATTTCCTTTAGGATCGACTGATTGCATCTCTGTGCAGTCCACAAGACTCTCAAGATTCTTCTCCAGCGCCACAGTTCGAAAGCCTCAGTTCTTCATTGCTCAGTCTTCTTTTATGACTTAGAAAATGTATAACGACTAAAGAACAGAGAATTTTTTTTTGTTTTTACTGGGCAACTAATAAAAATAAACATAAAATGCCTTTCTAATTCATGATTGTTATGAGAAGCAAATAAAATAAAATAAATTCTAATTGACCATCCACCCTTTATCAAATCACTGGCAATGAAAGTCTTCACTACCTTACCGAGAAGACTGTTCCCTTGGGAGCAGTTCCAATAAATCAAGAATCTTTGTGAGTATACTTCCTTATAGCCCTGTGTGTAATCTTATAACACTACCCACTGGTACTTGTTCTGCAAAATTGAACTTATACACAGTAAACCTAAGCCTTCTTCTATTCTACTCCATGACCCTTCAAAGATTTGAAGACAACATATGTGAACCTCATAAATCATCCTTTTCCTGCCTAAATTATCTAAACCTTTCAACCATTTCTGTCTAACATAACTTCTGGATATTTCATCATTCTGATAACCTTCCTCGGGAGAACTAGAGTTTTTCTCTAAATCTTTTCAGAACTGAGCCTAATATTCCAAATATTTTCTAATCAGCACAGAGACCAGAGCTAGCACCTTTCCTGCTGGGCCTCAATTAATGCAGCCTGGGTTTGCATTTGTTTTTTGAACATCTGCCAGACACTGTTGGCAGTGGAACAGTTTACCACCAGCTTATCCCCAGTGGTCTTTCTCAGAGGAGTTGCTTTGAAGCCAGGCCTGTTTCTGTACTTGTCCAATTGACTTTATGATGCTGAGTGCAAGGCTGTATTTTATTTATATGCCCACACTATGTTTCTATATAAACCATATATATTATCTATCTAGACTTGTGTATGTTTTCTCATAGTCCCACTTTATAAATATTCCTATTAAATTTCATTATGTTTGTACAGGTGCATTTTCCTAAATTCTCCAGACCCCTTTTCATCTCAGTTAGATGAGCCAACAGACTTGTCCTTTCCAATGTTATCCCCAAGTTGTTGTGCCTTAAAATTTACTCAGAGCTCCCTGTGCAGCAATGACTTAGTACACTTTCTAATTTTTTCTTTATTGGGATAGACAATTGTGTTTGTATTGTTGAAATTCTGTATCTTGTAGGTACTGATCCCTCATTCTTTATAAAATCTCCGATTGTGAATTTGTACCCAATCCGTGGACATTTTTTAAACTGCCACTCTGAAGTTTAACATCTACAATCATGAACAAGACTTTTTCCTAGGCTATTATGTATCTTAAAATTAAAATGATCAGTTTTTCCCAAGTTCACACTTCAGAGGGCTTTATTCAGAACTAAATCGAAGTAACAGTTCCTGATGATTTTTGAAAGATGGAAACAGCAGCAAGGCAGGTATTTATGATCTTTACAGCTCCTCATTTATCACTTTCATGATGAAATAAATAAACTCACAGGATGGGAAAGTGTGTTATGTAAGGATTGTTTAGAACTTGAAGCACGTGGGCTTTCCAGGTGGTCTAATTCAGTTGTTTAAATGGAAACCTTTGATATTTTGTTCCTGCCAGAATCTATCATGTTTAACTCCCTTCCTTCATCCTATCAAGAAAGGTAGTCTCTCTTTGGTAATAATAATAAGCAAGAGTTATTAAAGTTTATAAGCTTGAGATAAGCTTTACTTGTATTATCATCTTTCAGTCCTCCTAATGCTATCACAAGATTGATAAAAGTCCACTTTACAGACAAGGAAATTAAGACAGATGAAATTATTTGGTCAAAATTAACACCAGAGTATTCTGGTTTCAGCACCTGTATTCTTATTAACCACTACTTTATTATAAGTAACTTTTTTATGAATCTACACTTCCTTCAGAAGGTATCTTCTTCCAACACTTGCACAATTGCTATTTCTTAAACTATCCTGCATTACCACAGTTTCCACCAATCTTAGGTGAATTTGGCTCTTTCTTGCTTGTATTTCTGCCTTCTGTTGATCTTTTGTCAGCAGTCACTTCCCAGCTTCCTGATGTGAACACTGCATCCTAGCTGCTGATAACTGTTCATGATCTGTAGGGGTACAGTGGGTTGTCACTACTACCACTACCTAGCTCTTTGTGCATTAATTCACCAAAAAACCAACTGCCTTAGTGGGACCAACATTGGTATGGATATTAACTATTGTCATGAAGTCATTCTTTAAGGTGCGATCACAGATTTCCCTCATTTAAAGCATGATTCACATTTCTTACATGCCCCATCAATCTTTCAGCAGACCCTATCAGTTCTGCCTTTAAAATGTATCACAGATTTCAGCCATCTTTTAACACTTCACAACTCTAACCCTTGCCCATCCCATCAACATCTCTCCTGGCCTCCTTTCTCCCCGCTTAGCCCTACTGTACTGGGTTTTCTACCCACAGCTCTTGAAGAGCCCTTGGGCTATTAACCAGCTTGTGTCAGTCTGCTCAAAACCCTCTAATCGCTATTTTTTTTTTTTTTTTTTGCCCCTCTCAGTCTTTGTTGCTGCACACAGGCTTTCTCTAGTTGTGATGCGTAGGGGCTGCTCTGCTCTTTCTTGTGGTGTTCATGGTCTAGGTATGGGCTTCAGTAGTTAGGGTAGATGGGCTCAGCGGTTGTGGTTCAGTGGCTTAGCTGCTCTGAGGCATGTGGGATCTTCTAAGACCAGGGATCAAACCCGTGTCCCCTACAATGGGCCGATGGATTCTTAACCACAGTACCACCAGGGAAGTCCCTTCTAATCACTCCCTGACTCAGGGTAAAACTCTCTTCAACGTCATCTCCCACAAAATCTCCCTTGCTTACTGTTCTTTAGAAGTAGTGGCTTCCTACCTCTTTTTCAAACATGTCACATGGACTCCCATCTCAACACCTTTGTACTTCGTGACCCATTGAGTAACACCTTGACTCCTTTTTCATTCCCTCACTTCCTTCAACCCCAGGGCATTATTACTTTATCAGAGAAAACTCTAAGGACATTTTGTCTTGTTTTTGTTTGTTTGTGTTTTTAGCTGAAGAATATTCATAGTTGATTTACAGTGTTGTGTTAATTACTGCGGTATAGCAAAGTGACATGGCACCCCACTCCAGTCCTCTCGCCTGGAAAGTCCCATGGACGGAGGAGCCTGGTGGGCTGCAGTCCATGAGGTCGCTAAGAGTCAGACACGACTGAGTGACTTCACTTTCACTTTTCACTTTCATGCGTTGGAGAAGGAAATGGCAACCCACTCCAGTGTTCTTGCCTGGAGAATCCCAGGGACAGAGGAGCCTGGTAGGAGGCCATCTATGGGGTCTCACAGAGTCGGACACGACTGAAGCGACTTAGCAACAGCAGCAGCAGCAGCAGCAAAGTGACTGGGCTTTATATTTATATACATTCTTTTTTTGTATTCCTTTCCATTATAGTTTATCCCAGGAGGTTGAATACAGTTCTCTGTGCTCTACAGTAGAAACTTGTTGTTTATCCATTTTATATATACCAGTTTTCATCTACTAATCCCAAAGTCTGAATCCATCCCTCTCCCACCACCCTTCCCATTGACAACCACCAGTCTAGTCTCTACTCTTGATTCTGTTTAATTTGTGTCATATTTTAGATTTCACATATAAGTGATATCATATAGTATTTGTCTTTCTCTTTCTGACTTACTTCAATGACTGCACTTAACCAGTCTCTAAGTGCATCCATGTTGCTGGGCATTGCATTTCATTCTTTTTATGTCTGAGTAGTATTCCATTGTATATGTGTACTACATCTTTCTTATCCATTCAGTTATCTATGGACATTTAGATAATTTCCATGTTTTAACTATTGTGAACAGTGCTTCTGTGAACATAGAAGTGCATGTATCTTTTTGAATTATAGTTTGCCTGGATATATGCCCAGGAGTGGGATTGCTTAATCATATGATAATTCTATTTTTAGTTTTCTGAGAAATATCCATACTGTTTTCCATAGTGGGTGCACCAACTTACATTCTCTCCAACAGTGTAGAAGAGTTCCCTTTTCTCCAGTTCTCTCCAGCTTTTGCTATTTGTAGGCTTTTTTAAATGATGGCCATTCTGACCAACCTGAGGTGGTACCTTACTGTAGTTTTGATTTGTGTTTCTCTCATAATTAGCTATGTTGGGCATCTTTTCATGTGTCTATTGGCCATCTGTACTTCTTTGGAGAAATGTCTCTTTAGGTCTTCTGCCCATTTCTTAATTGGGCTGTTTTGGTTTGCTTGTTGTTGAGTTATATGAGCTGTTTGTATATTTGAGAAATTAAGCCCTTGTCAGCTGCATCATTTGCAAATATTTTCTCCCATTCTGTATCTTTTCTTTGTGTCTGTGCATGTGTGTGTGTGTGTGTGTGTGCATGTTTACAGTGTCCTTTGCTGTGTAAAACTTATAAATTAGGTCCCATTTGTTTATTTTTTGCTTTTATTTCTATTGCCTTGGGGTGGAGGTAGCTGACCTAAGAAAGCATTGGTATGATTTATGTCAGAGAGTGTTTTACCTATGTTCTCTTCTAGGAGTTTTTATGGTGTCATGTCTTGTGTTTAAAGCTTTAAGTCATTTTGAGTTAATTTTTGTATATGGTGAGAGGGTGTGTTCAAACTTCATTGATTTTCATGCAGCTGTCCAACTTCCCCAACCCCACTTTGTTGAAGAGACTTTTTTACTGGTGTATATTCTTGCCTCTTTTGTCAAAGATGAATTGGGCCATAGATGTATGGGTTTATTTCTCGGCTCTCTATTTTGTTTCATTCATCTATATGTGTGTCTTTGTGTCAGTATGATGCTGTTTTGATTATTATTGTTTTGTAGTATTTTCAGAAGTCTGGAATGGTTATACCTCCTGCTTTGTTCCTTTTCTTCAGTATGGCTTCAGCAATTCTAGGTCTTTTATGGTTCCATATGAATTTTAGGATTAGTTGTTCTAGTTTTGTGAAAAAGGCCATCCATAATTTGATAGGTATCACATTAAATCTGTAGATTGCTTTGGGTAGTATGGCCATTTTATCAATATTAATTCTTCCAATCCAACAGCATGGGATAACTTTCTATTTCTTTGAAGCATCTTCAGTTTCCTTTATTAATGTTTTATAGTTCTCAATGTATAAGTCTTTCACTTCCTTGGTGCAGTTTATTACTAAGTATTTTATTTTTTGGATTGTGATTTTAAAAGATACTTTTTTAACCTTCCTTTTCTGTTATTTCATTGTTGATATAAAGAAACACAACCAATTTCTATGTGTAAATCTTGTATCCTGCTACTTTGCTGAATTCATTTATCAGTTCAATTCATTTATCAATAGCTTTTGTGTGGAGTCATTGAGATTTTCTGTATATAGTATCGTATCATCTTCATATAATGAGAGTTTTACCTCTTCCCTTCTAATTTGGATACTTTTTATTTCTTATCTGATTGTTGTGGCTAGGACTTCCAATGCTATGTTGAATAGAAGAGGTGAAAGTGGGTATCCTTGTCTTGTTCCAAATTTTAGTGGAAAGGCTTTGAACTTTTCACCACCAAGTATTATATTGGCTGTGGGTTTGTCTTAAATAACTTTTATTATTTTGAGGTATGTTCCCACTATACCCACTTTGATAAGTTTTTATCATGAATGAGTGTTGAACTTCTAAGGACATTTTTAAAGTAGCAACTTTCTTCACACACTCCCTTTAGCCTTTACTCTGCCTTTTGTTTGCAGCAGTTATCACCAGCTGATGTATGTTTGTTCTGTTCATTTTTTCCCCATTATCTGTCTTCCTCTTTGTCTTTCTCACTCACTTTTATGACCTCATCCATTTAAACAATACTTGGCATGTGCAAGGGGCTGCATGCACTTTCATGAATGGATATGGAATTTATAAAATGTAAAAATGAAATTATTTATTCATACATTAGATTAATTTTATCATCAAATGTTATGGTCTAGTGTAGGACTGGGGTGAGAGGACCAAGATAGTAATCAACCTTATACGAGCCCAGGGTTGAATGTTGTGATGGTGGCATGATAAGGGTGCATCAGCCTCTCAGAGAAAACAGACAGATTAAAATGAGGAATCAAAGAAGACTGACAAGAGATGACTTCATCCTGAAGAGACTGGAGAGCAACTAAAGCATGTTGGAAGAATTACACAGACTTGTAATTAAAATGATTATTCTGATGTCCTATAGAGGGAGGGTTTCAGTAAACAGTGATTGGCAGCAGAGAAATCAGTAAGAAGGCAGGGATATTCAGTAAAACACACAGGAGAAAAAATTCAGGTTCTAATCAGAATGACTAAGATACAGAATACAGGAATATTTAAGAGAAAATTTGGCCTGTTGAGATCAGTATGAAAGAATCCAGTAGTAGTCAAGCCAAGAGTGAAAGTGGGCCGTTTTTGTTGTTGTTCTGTGTCTCTTGTTTGTGAATGCAATCTGAATCTGCAGTTTTAGAGAGTGTTCTGGGTATTTACATTGTATTTAGATGTTATTTGACTTCTACAGAAAGAGAAATGCTCTTGACATACTAACTAACATTTTTTATACCATTAACTATACTTGCTATGAACACAAGAAATGACCTCAGACATAAAGAGATTATTTGCAGTATAGAACCCTGCAGAATGGGAAGCAAATCCACAAAATGCAGTGCCCACTTTCTAACTGTGCATGACCAGGAGAGTGAAAGGAAAGTGAAAAGCGAATTCTTTTCAAAAGTAGGCCACAACATCTTGCCTCATAAAGTTGTAAGTAAAAATAAAAAAAGCTTTACTCAGCTCCTTGTTGGGCAGTGGGTCCAGTTATTGCAGAAACCAATACCTGGCTAAGAGAACAAATGAAGTTTCTGTCCAAACATATTAAGACTCTTCAATAAAAGAGGCCTATAGTCTGTATTAACATTAATATTTATTTTGTTTGGCAACAAGGGTATCATTCTGTTTGTTATAAAGTTATAAAGTAAAAATGAAGTGATTGTCATCTTTAAAAAGGGGGAGTTACATTTTTTAAAAAGTAAATTGAAGAAAACAAATGTGACTTTTTATCTTATATTTGATGTGTTAGCCTGTTAAAATTCCTTTGTTGATTGATGGAACAAATGTTCATAGTGCTGGAGAACAGTGACGCCTTTTATTTTTACTCCATGCTGTTTAACACTAAAGCAATAATCAAAATTTTCAATTTCAAAACCAAAGTGGCTTGCATATATCTGACTTTTTTTTAAATAGCAAGGCTTATAATGAAAAGCACAAGCATTCCATTCTTCCTCTAGACTCTCCATTTCAACTCCAAGCCCTATTCATCTGAGGCAGTACTTATGAACTCATCCTGTTTTTGTAATTCTCATGATTATTTCCATATACATTTTTACTTTAGACATTGTCTATTGACTTCCTCTTACCATAGATAAGGATTTAGCTTCCTTAGACACCCACCTCTCCTCTCAATATAGTTGTTAATCTTTGGAAGTGGCATTTTATAACTTTAAATGTTATATTTAAGTCTCTGTATATTATTCCAACAAATATACATGCTATTTCTTATACTTATGGTAGTTTCTTAGCTATAATCAAAGCAAAAATGTAAAAGCAACTTATTTTCAAATTACTATGCAATGTCTGTAAAATGTTTTGGCCCTATTTGCTTAGATTTCTAATACAGGTGCTCCTGGTATTCAGATGTCATTTTTTACAAAGCTGAAAACTGATAAAGGAGCCAGGTTTAACCTGACTGCTGAATTATGTAAGTCTTTTTTAGTGATGCCACCTTTTGCAGAGTAGGTTGGTCCTCTTGGTAATACTGCTGAGAATTCATAGCTGAGCCCCTCCACAGCAGGTTTTAGCAAACTACAACCCACAGGCCAGATTGCTTGTTTTATTGGGACATAGCCCTATACACTTGCTTACTTATTGTCTACAGCTGCCCTTGTGTTCCAACTGAAGAATTAAGTCATTGCTATAGAGTTGAGATGTTCCACATGCCTAAAATATTTATTATTTGGCCCTTGACCAAAAAAAATTAAAAATCAAAAAAAAAGTAATAAATCCTACTTCAGACTGTTCTAAGACTAGAGCATCATCCAATGTATTCAGATTCTGCTATTTGAGTCCCTGCATTCCTAATCCTGTTCTCTGCTTCCATTGGATTGATACATGAAACTCATCCTTTATCCTGGTCATTTAATTCAGTTAAAGTCACTGTTTTCTCTATCACAGGATCTTCCTCTTTTTCTTTTTTTAATTGGATACAGTTGCTTTACACTGCTGTATGAGTTTCTGCTGTACAGCAAAGTGAATCAGCCATATAAGTGTATATATGTCCCCTCTTTTCTGGATTTCCTTCCCAGTTAGGTCACCAGAGACCACTGAGTAGAGTTTCCTGTGCTATACAATATGTTCTCATTAGTTATCTGTTTTATAGATTGTAGTGTGTATATGTCAATGCCAATCTCCCAGTTCCTCCTACCCCCTTTGCCCCTTTAGTATCCATACATATGTTACATACTACATCAGTGTCTCTATTTCTGCTTTGCAAATAAGATCAATTATACCATTTTCTCGGAGAAGGCAATGGCACCCCACTCCAGTACTCTTGCCTGGAAAATCCCATGGGCAGAGGAGCCTGGTAGGCTGCAGTCCATGGGGTCCCTAAGAGTCAGACATGACTGAGTGACTTCACTTTCACTTTTCACTTTCATACATTGGAGAAGGAAATGGCAACCCACTCCAGTGTTCTTGCCTGGAGAATCTCAGGGACGGGGGAGCCTGGTGGGCTGCCGTCTATGGGGTCGCACAGAGTCAGACACGACTGAAGTGACTTAGTAGTAGTAGTAGTATACCATTTTCTAGATTCCACATACATGTGTTAATATATAATATTTGTTTTCCTCTTTCTGACTTACTTCACTCTCTATAACAGTCTCTAGTTCCATCCACATCTCTGCAAATGATAGTTTAGTTCCTTTTTATGGCTGAGTGATATCCATTATATATATGTATCTTGTCTTCTTTATCTATTCTGTTGATGGATATTTAGGTTGCTTCCACATCCTGGCTAGTAGTACTGCAATGAACATTGGGGTTTATTATCTTTTTGAATTATGATTTTATCTGGATATATGCCTAGGAATGCAATTTCTGGGTCATACTGGAGTTCTGTTTTTAGCATTTTAAGGAACCTCCATACTGTTCTACATTGTATGTACCAGTTTACATTCCCACCAGCAGAGGAGGAGGGTTCCCTTTTCTCCACATCCTCTCCATCATTCATTATTTGTAGATATCTTGGGTGATGGCCATTGTGGCTGGTATGAGCTAGTTTTGTTTTATCTTTGCAGTTTTGATTTACCTTTCTCTAATAATTAGTGATGTTTAGCATCTTTTCATTTGCCTGTTCGCCACTGGTATGTCTTCTTTGGAGAAATGTCTTTTTAGGTCTTCTGCTGAATTTTTTATTGTTTTATATATATTGAGCTAATTGTCTATTTTAGAGATTAAACCTTTGGCAGTTGCTTAGTTGGCATATATTTTCTCCCTTTCTGAGGGTTGTCTTTTTGTCTTCTTTATGGTTTCCTTTGCTGTGTAAGAGCTTTTAACTTTAATTAGGAAGGATCTTCATCTTTATTTGCCATCTTCATTTTGCTGGAACAAACCTTCCTTCCGTCTGCTTCCTAATTGAGAGTGGAAACTTTGTAGATGAGTTATATTTTCTTTTATATCTTAACATGTCTTTCCAATAAATGCAATAAATAAGTAATCTGGGCATAGTATTGTAAGGTAAAAAAATATTTTTCCCTATGAATTTTAAAAGTATTATTCTACTGTGCTTTAGCCAACAGCATTGCTGCTGCTGCTGCTAAGTTGCTTCAGTCGTGTCTGACTACAGCACTACTCCTGACCAGTTCCATGTCAGAAGGATTCTACCTTGGAATTACATGTTAATGTGCTGCACACATACAGGCTCTTTCAGTCTGGAGGTGTTAGTTCTTTGAAAAATCTTTAGTAGTATTTTTATGCAGTTTTCTTCATTTGAGTTCTCTTATACTCTCTGAAGTTGCTCTTAATTACTTATGGAAACCCTGGGTTAAGTTTTTACCATCTTAAGCATTAAACTCATATATTTGGTGTCTGGTTTGTTCTTTGTAGATGTGGATTTGTTCTGTTTTCTAGCATACTTCCTCAACCTACCTATGTTTCAAGACTCTATTGAGTATTTTTCAGCTATCACTTTAATTTCCATTATTCTCTCTAATTTTCTTATTTTCTCATTCTTTCAAGCATCGAGAATGTTCTTGATGGGTGAAATATCTTCTAACACACCATCAATTTTTATTCTATTTTCCTTGTTTACATTTTATTATGTTTACCTCTCTTTCATACTGGGGACATTTCACATGTCCAGTGATGCCTGACTTTCCATTCATTTTCATGAGGGAAGCAATGATCAGAAGCTCTGAATGGGAGTGCAGGCAACATTTGGGGCAGTTAGGGAGCTGTTTTATTGAAGATACTCAAGTGCCAATTTGCAGTTTGTATTTTCCCCAGATTTTTTTTTCCCTTAGGAAAGGACCTTCCTATATTTTGTAGGAGTTAGTGGTCAGTCCTTCCTTTTAAAACTCTCAGTCTATGCCCTCACCCTATTTGGAGCCCATATCACTCCTGCCCTTTGCCATAATGGGTGTACTTGAGCTAGGAGTCCATTGGTGGTTCTGCCATGTGAATTTTTCTTCTCTAACCAAAACCAATCTTTTCCTTTTTATACTCTACTACACATGTTTCAGGCAAATTCTGAGATATAGTGAATGACAGGGAGGCCTGAGACTCAGACATGAAGTAGCAACCAAACAACAACACACATTATACTCCCCAGTAACTTTTCATATTTAAAAATTTGCAAAAATCTCATACACTGAAGTCCCATCTCTGGTCCTTTGTCCTTAAGAACTATACCTAGTTGGGGCTTCCCGTGTAGCTCAGTCGGTAAAGAATCTGCCTGGGGTTTGATTCTTGGGTTACGAAGATCCCCTGGAGAAGGAAATGGCAACCTACTCTGGTATTCTTGCCTGGAGGATCCCATGGACAGAGGAACCTGGCAGGCTACAGTCCATGGGGTCGCAAGAGTCAGACACAACTTAGCACTATCTCTCTCTTTTTTTTTTTTTTTTAAGTGTTTTTCTTTTCTATTTTTGCAGGGGCATCAGACAGGGAATGGTGATAAATACATATTTATGCTACCAGCTTTAAACAGTTACTGGAACTATTATGTTTTAAATGCACTACAAAATGAGATGAACCCTGGAGATACCTCAAAAATAAATGTATTCTTCTAATATCTTCCAATATACATTGATTTATGACTCTCTTATTTTTAACCCCAAACTCTTTTAATGTAATTTTTCATAATATGAAATGAGTATTATAATTTCTTCCTATTTATCTTCCTAAATAAACTTTAAACATTTCACATTAAAAATCAATTAATAAACATATTATTAAAAATATTTGCTTAAAGAACACGTTGAGCTTACTTTTGATAAAATAATACATAAAAACAAATGATGGATCACAAAATAGACTGATCTGTTTTTATCTAAAGATAGCAGCTAGTGTGTGGAAATACATACACTGACTAAATGCAATATATTACTCTTTAGTTGTTGATATTTTTTCTGTGCTCTTTTCTAATCATAAGAAACAGAATCCATGATAAGTGACATGCAGCTTTTGTTTGTTTCATTAACATGGACATGAAGTATTCCTGGCTCATGATTTTCTGTGCAATGGAATTCAGAGATCTGGCCTTCCACTATTTAAAAAAGAAATAAACAATGACAACATTGTTTTCTTGTTTTCTTTGCAGTTATATACCTGGTCAAAATGTTTTTTAAGACTTATGAGAATTCTAATGCTTATTAATCTCAATTTTAAAGTGTCATATGATATATACACATTATTATTATAAATGAATTTTTCTTTACTTCTGTCTTCCATTGGCCTATTGAGGTTTTTTAATTTACATATTTAAATTTGATTTTAAAATAGTGTACTTTAACTTAGAAAGTACTTGGAACTTACGATAATGTTTCAGTTGTCTGCCATTTCATCAGCTTTTAATCTAATAAATAAAACTAGATGTCGTTTATGTGATTTTAGCAGATACTCTTGTAGAGCTCAGTAGTAGAGTTGGACCCATTATTTTCCCTTTCAAACAGGATGACTGGTATCATATAATCTAGGATGGGTACTGTTATTCATGTCTAATTTGGGGACACTGAAATTAATATATGTCTTAAATCAGAGTTGCAGTTACCATACCAAGAGTATGGATTAAAAATCTAAAGATCTGCTTAAGAAATACTTTCTTAGAATGCTAGATTGATAAGAATTTTCAAGGTATATATTTCATATACCATTTATATCCTTAAGAAAAACAGGATTTTCTTACTGGGTGAGAGCTCTAATCTAACCCAGAAATGAGAGTAGTACTAGTAGACATTATGGAGACGAGTGTGTTGTCTCCATTGAGATTTCAAAATGTGTGGATATCCTCTGGACACCCCTGAGTTAATTAGTTCTATTACTATCAGTGGCTTATTTAAACAAACTTGAAGGTCCTATTATCTGTTAAACTTCCATAATTTGTTAGTTCAGAAATGTACATTTTTTAAAATTGTAAACTTTACAATTTAGTACTTTAGTTTATATAAAGAGCTTAAAATGCTTAGTAGATACTAAGTAGATAACTTAGCTATTATTATTCTTTTCCTATAATAGGCAGTGAGTAAAAATATATTAAGAAATAGTAGTTTTTCATATGTTTTTAAATTATTCATTTATTTATTTATTTTTGGCTGTGCTGGATCTTCATTGCTGCACATAGGCTTTCTCTAGTTGGCGACCTGGGGCTCCTGTCTAGTTGCAGTGTATAGCCTCTCATTGCAGTGGCTTCTTTTATTGTGGAGCATGGGCCCTAGCACACATGGGCTCAGTAGGTGCAATGCAGAGACTTAGTTGCCCCACTGGGACTTAGTTGCCCCATGACATATGGGATCTTACTGGACCAGGAATTGAACCTGTGTCCCCTGCATTGGCAGGCAGAGTCTTAACCACTGGACCACCAGGGAAATCCCAGTTTTCCCTAGTTTTAAGATAGCAATAATAACATAGAAACCATGTATACTATAATAGTTAATAAGTTGTCTTAATTGCGTATTTGTTCAGCAGCTCAGTCATGTCCAACTCTTTGCAACCCTGTGGACTGTAGGCCACCAGGTTCTTCTGTCAATGGGATTTTCCCAGCAAGAATACTGGAGTGTGTAGCCATTTCTTCCTCCAGGGAATCTTCCAGACCCAGGGGTCGAAACTAAGTCCCTCATGTCTCCTGCACTGCAGGCACATTCTTTACTGCTGAGCCACCAGGGGGAGTCCAGATGGGATTCAGCTCAGTTGAGTTCAGTCGCTCAGTCTTGTCTGACTCTTTGCCACCCCATGAACTGCAGCACGCCAGGCCTCCCTGTCCATCACCAACTCCCAGAGTCCACCCAAACCCAAGTCCATTGTGTCGGTGGTGCCATCCAACCATCTCATCCTCTGTCGTCCCCTTCTCCCTCAGCCCTCAATCTTTCCCAGCATCAGGGTCTTTTCAAATGAGTCAGCTCTTCACATCAGGTGGCCAAAGTATTGGAGTTTCAGCTTCAACATTAGTCCCTCCAATGAACACCTAGGACTGATCTCCTTTAGGATGCATTGGTTGGATCTCCTTGCAGCCCAAGGGACTCTCAAGAGTCTTCTCCAACACCACAGTTCAAAAGCATCAATTCTTCGGCACTCAGCTTTCCTAATAGTCCAACTCTCACATCCATACACGACCACTGGAAAACCCATAGCCTTGACCAGATGGACCTTTGTTGGCAAAGTAATGTCTCTGCTTTTTAATATGCTGTCTAGGTTGATCATAACTTTCCTTCCAAGGAGCAAGCGTCTTTTAATTTCATGGCTGCAATCACCATCCGCAGTGATTTTGGAGCCCAGAAAAATAAAGTCAGCTGCTGTTTCCACCATTTCCCCAACCATTTGCCATGAAGTGATGGGACAGGATACCATGATCTTAGTTTTCTGAATGTTGAGCTTTAAGCCAACTTTTTCACTCTCCTCTTTCACTTTCATCAAGAGGCTCTAATTATATACAGAAAAAAGTATATATTAGAGTATTAGTACAAGTTTAAGAAAAATACTATAAGGTTTATGCTTTGAATATAGATTAGAAGTATATACACCAAAATAATACTGCATTCAAGCTATTTGGCCTGAGGGTGATTTCTTCTCTCCTTTCATATTTTACTCTTGTAAACATTCTCATGTTAATATCAGTGAATTTAGGTAGCATCCTTTGACACCTTTCTTAGTTTAATTGACAATAGAATTTCTTTCCTCACTTAATTCAGTCACTCAGTCATGTCTGACTGTTTGCTACCCCATGAGCTGGAGTACACCAGGCTTCTCTGTCTATCACCAACTCCCAGAGCTTGCTCAAACTCATGTCCATTAAGTCACTGATGCCATCCAACCATCTCATCCTCTCCTGCCCCTTCTCCTCCTCCTTCAGTCTTTCCCAGCATCAGGGTCTTTTCAAATGAGTCAGTTCTTCACATCAAACAGCCAAATATTAGAGCTTCAGCTTCAGCATCAGTCATTCCAATGAATATTCTGGACTGATTTCCTTTAGGATTGAATGGTTTGATCTCTTTGCTGTCCAAGGGACTCTCAAGAGTCTTCTCCAACACCACAATTCAAAAGCATCAATTTGTTTGCTCTCTGCTTACTTTATGGTTCAACTCTCACATCCATACATGACTACTGGACAAACCATGGCTTTGACTAGACGGACCTTTGTCAGCAAAGTAATGTCTCTTCTTTTTAATATGCTGTGTAGGCTTGTCATAGCTTTTCTTCCAAGGAGCAAGTGTCTTTTAATTTCATGGCTGCAGTCACCATCTGCAGTGATTTTGGAGCCCAAGAAAATAGTCTGTCACTGTTTCCATTGTTCTATTTGCCATGAAGTGATGGGACCAGGTGCCATGATCTTTGTTTTTTGAATGTCGAGTTGTGAGCCAGCTTTTTCATCTCCTCTTTTACTTTCTTCAAGGGGTTCTTCTGTTCCTCCTCACTTTCTGCCATAAGGGTGGTGTCATCTGCATACCTGAGGTTATTGATATTCCTCCAGGCAATCTTGATTCCAGCTTGTGCTTCATCCATCCTAGCATTTTGCATTATGTACTCTGCATATAAGTTAAATTAGGAGGGTGACAATAGGAGGCAGGTAAGGTGGTCTGGTATTTCCATCTCTTGAAGAATTTTCCAGTTTGTTGTGATCCACACAGTCAAAGGTTTTGGCCTTGTCAATAAAGCAGAAGTAGATGTTTTTCTGGAACTCTCTTGATTTTCTGATGATCCAACGGATTTGGCAGTTTGATCTCTGGTTCCTCTGCCTTTTCTAAATCCAGGTTGAACATCTGGGAGTTCTCAGTTCACATAGTGTTGAAACCTGGCTTGGAGAACGTTTAGCATTACTTTGCTAGCATGTGAGATGAGTGCAATTGTGTGGTAGTTTGAACATTTCCTTACTAGAAGTACATATAATAGTGGTATACATTGCCATCTAGAACTCAGTGAAAATATCTCTTGAATAAATAAAATAATAAACCGTAATTTAAAAAAAAAATAAAATATGAAATCTTCTGAAAGATTATACTGAATAAATGCTTGCCTAAAATAATGTTTGCATTGGTGAAAATAACACTTTAATATGAAAAAAAATCATTTTAATGTTTACTTTATTAGAACATGTGCCTGTTATTATCCCTTGAGAATAATCACATTAAAATGTCTACAATTCTGAATCATGGTTTAATTTGCAAAGGTAATAGTTATTATGTATATTTTCTTCTGTTTAAGATAAAATGAACTAATATTATAGTTTTATTATACACCTTTGTTATATATTTAATATAGCTGTTCAAAGTCTTTATTGCTGTTAAAGAATTTTGTAATATCTTTTAAAATAGTAACTCAGTACTCTCATTGGCTTTTGTAACAAAATAATCATCTCTGTATTTTTGTAAAGCTGCTTTTTCTCTCATTTTTGAAAACATTTTGACCGCTACAGCTGACAGTCCACTAACTTCTCTTAGTCATGCTTGTCTAAACACAAGTCCTCCACTGTGAATACTGATCATGTTTATTGCCTGACTGAGTTCCAAAATGTCTTATTTGTGCTAGTGCAGGAATTCACATGTACTGGTGGAAATGATATGATCTCTTGGTTGCCTGCTCAGGTAACACTTGAAAATGTTTAGTGCGTACTTTGACATAAAGATTTCAATACTGTGAAGGTGTCTTTCCTGCAAATATCCATCCACTTGTACATTCAGTAAATGTTAGGCACATGTTGTTCACAATGATGGACACTGGGGATTAAAATGAAGACAAAATCCTCGTATTCAAAATTTTCACAGTGTAGTGGAGAAATGAATTAAGAGAAACTTAGAGCTAATGAAAGAAGTGTTGTTAATAAAAGAATATAAAAAGAGGGCATTGGAGAGTAATAAAAAGTCATGGTTAAAAGCAGGATATTATCTAGCCTAAACTGGAAACTAACATTTGAGAACTCACTCTATGCTAAAAGCCATCCATTTATTCAGTTTGGTTCACTTCAGTTCAGTCATTCAGTTGTGTCTGACTCTTTGTGACCCAATGAACTGCAGCACACCAGGCCTCCCTGTCCATCACCAACTCCTGGAGTTTACTCAAACTCATGTCCATTGAGTCAGTGATGCCATCCAACCATCTCATCCTCTGTTATCCCCTTCTCCTCCTGCTTTCAAATTTTCCCAGCATCAGGGTCTTTTCAAATAAGTCAGCTCTTCTCATCAGGTGGCCAAAGTATTGGAGTTTCAGCTTCAGCGTCAGTCCCTGCAATGAACACTCAGGACTGATCTCCTTTAGGATGAACTGGTTGGATCTCCTTGCAGTCCAAGGTACTCTCGAGTCTTCTCCAACACCACAATTCAAAACCTTCAATTCTTCAGTGCTCAGCTTTCTTTATAGTCCAACTCTCACATCCATACATGACTACTGGAAAAATCATAGCCTTGACTAGACGGACCTTTGTTGGCAAAGTAATGTCTCTGTTTGCTTTTTAATATGCTGTCTAGGTTTTTCATAACTTTCCTTCCAAGGAGTAAGTGTCTTTTAATTTCATGACTGAAGTCACCATCTACAGTGATTTTGGAGCCCCCCAAAATAAAGTCTGACACTGTTTCCACTGTTTCCTCATCTATTTACCATGAAGTGATGGGACCGGATGCCATGATCTTAGTTTTCTGAATGTTGAGCTTAAGCCAACTTTTTCA
>NW_011494837.1:834861-884548 GCF_000754665.1 Bison bison bison | reverse complement strand
TTGGAGCCCCCCAAAATAAAGTCTGACACTGTTTCCACTGTTTCCTCATCTATTTACCATGAAGTGATGGGACCGGATGCCATGATCTTAGTTTTCTGAATGTTGAGCTTAAGCCAACTTTTTCACTCTTCTCTTTCACTTTCATCAAGAGGCTCTTTAGTTTTTCTTCACTTTCTGCCATAAGGGTGGTATCATCTGCATATCTGAGGTTATTGATATTTCTCCCAGCAATCCTGATTCCAGTTTGTGCTTCATCCATCCCAGTGTTTCTCATGATGTTCTCTGCATATAAGTTATCCATGTATTATCACAAATTAATGGCTTAATAAAATACAAATTAATTGTTTAATATCTCTGGAGGTCAGAAGTCCAAAATCTGTCTCAACAGGTTAAACTCAGTGAGTTGACAATATTGATTAATGCTGGTCACATCAGGGAAGAATCTGCTTCCTTGACTTTTCCAGCTTCTAAAGATCTCCTGCTCTCCTTGGCTCATGATCTCTTCTCATCTTGAAAGCAACACAGCATCTTCAAATCTCTATCTGACTTCTCTTACTTCTGTTTTCATCATAGCATCTTCTCTGACACTCCCTCTTGCCTCCCTTTGATAAGAACTTTTATGATTACATTGGACCCCAGCTAATTATCCAGGATAATCAAATCTTATTCCCTTTTGCTGTATCAGGTGACATAGTCACAAATTCTTTGGATTGAAATGTGAACATCTTTAAAATGGCTAAATGAATTAAGGGGTGAAGACAGGAAAGAAGGTTTTAAGAGATATTTTGGATTAAATTGTATCACCCCAACCAAGAAAATTTGTGTTAAAGGCCTATTCCCTCAATGTGACTATATTTAGAAACAAGGCTTCTAGGTTTTGATTAAAGTTAAACGAGACCATAAAGATGGGGTCCTAATCTGATAGGACTGGTGGCTTTAAAGGAAGAGGAAGAGAGGTCTCTTCTCCCTCCTCAGCATCACCAAGGGAAGGACATAAGGACACAGTGAGAAGGTGGCTGTCTACAAGCCAAGAAGACAACTCTCATGAGGAACCCAATCCTCTGGTACCATGATTTTGGATTTCCAAGCCTTCAGAACTGTGAGAAAATCAATTTCTGTTGTTTAATCTATGTAATGTGTGCTATATTAATAGTAGCCCAAACTCACTACTAGAGAAGATAATGATAAGGTTACCCTTAGGAGACCTCTGCAAGTGTGCTAAGTCACTTCAGTTATGTCCAACTCATTGCAACTCTATAGTCTGCAGCCTGCCAGGCTCCTCTGTCCATGGGATTCTCCAGCCAAGAATACTGGAGTGGGTTGCTGCACCCTTCTACAAGGATCTTCCTGACACAGGGATCAAACCCATGTCTCCTGTGGCTCCTGCATTGCAGACAGATTCTTTACCACTGAGCCACCAAGGAATGGTATCTGCACATCTGTAGTTCAAGAGAAAAGTCTAAGCTACAAGTATAGATTTGGCAGTAGCTGGTGAAAGATATCACCCTGAGATAATGTGTACACTGAAAAGTGAATATACCTGAGAAAATAACCATGCATTTCTAGTAACCTAATATCCAAGGCTTCCCTGGTAGCTCAGATGGTAAAGCGTCTGCCTGCAATGCAGGAGACCTGGATTCAATCCCTGGATCGGGAAGATCCCCTGGAGAAGGAAATAGCAACCCACTCCAGTACTCTTGCCTGGAAAATTCCATGGATGAAGGAGCCTGGTGGGCTATGGTCCATGGGGTCACAAAGAGTCAGACACGACTGAGCAACTTCACTGGTTGAATATCCAAGGCAGAGTGCTCAGTAGCCTGATTATGGGAGGAGATCGCAGATGGTTGAATTGGTCCTAGGGTTCATTTGCAGAGAAGGGTTGGCCTCAGGGCTAGTAGAAATATGTAGTAACAGTAGGAGCTTCCAAAGGCAAGTTGTAGGGTACGTTTGTGTCTTGTAATTCTGGAAATCAGTTAGTCATGTTTTATAGATAAGGAAACTGAAACTTGAAAACATTGAGTAACTTTCTTTGGGTCACAAAGATTTTTTAAATTAGATTTTATTTCTAAAATGGTTCTTCTAATGACAGCTTAGAGAATCAATTTTGATACAACATCCAGCAGAGTTTTGAAATGCAAATATTTTTTAGCCAAAGAGGAGCTCTTTCAATCTGCCTTGAGGGAAGAAGGCAGGTGGTATGAGATGCCTGTGGTAGGAGCTGATATACTGGATTAAAAAAAGTGTTCTAGGAGTAAAGTATCAGAGAGTTTGAAAAGTCAAAATATATGAATAAGAATATTCAATAAGTAAGTAATATACTGGACTTCAAGATGTCAGAAGTAGAAAAATCTTTAACCTTCTTGAGGACAGATTCTTATTCATGAATGTGCTTTAGCAGAAAAGAATAAAAAACTTGCTCAAAAAGAAAAAGAGGCTGTCTGGTGTTTGGAATGTGTGTGAGAAAAAATGGTTAATGTGTTGCTGAACTTATTCACTAAAGAAATCCTTACCCATTGTTTGATAAGGAGGCCATTCTCCTATCTTGCAGAAATCTTGCTCTCTGGCCTAGGCTTTAAGAACCCAATAGTGAAGGATGCTTAGAGTGACATATTTAACATGTCTTCTATGGTATCAGTGTAACTTTAGAAGACTCAATGGTTACATAGAACTTTTCTTAGACTCAAAAATCTTTGCAAAAATTTGCACATTTATCTTTATCTCTCAAGGAGTAGATAGGTGGTAGATATTTAACCTATCCACAATGATACTAAAGCAGGAAAAAGTAATACGACTTCCTCTAATGCCACAAAACAAATTAGTGGTGAGGCCAGAAATAGAAGCCCTGACTTGTAAGAGCCTGTCCTCTTCGTGTCTCAGTCGACTCTTCCTGTTGACAAGCATTGTTAAGACACAAGGAATCTTGCTTTGTGTTGAACCTTCCTATGAAGTTGAATCAGAAACATTCAAATATCATTTCAACTGGTGTGAGATTATTTTTCTTAAATGATGTTGTTCTCTTTCATATGTAGAAGGTGTGCTATGTATCAGGAAGAAATCAGACAGAATTAGTCATAAGGATTATGATATTTCATCTTTGAATGACAGACAGTGAGTACAATTGGATAGGTGACCCTGCTGATGACATCAATAATCATAGAATTTACCTTAAGACCTCAAGAGACTAATAAATCCCTCTAGAACTGAATTAAAAATTGGTTTTATGTTTTTCCTGACACCTCTTCTTTTTTAACTCTTTGTATGACACTTCAAAATATTCTTCCTGTTGCCTTTATACTCAGAAATGAAACTGGATTGTTTGCAGTTAAGTTAAAGAAAAAAAAAAAGAACCTGAATACAGAAGGTATTGAGGTATCTCTTAGCTGTACACAATGAAAGAAAAGCAAAAAACACATGCACATTTTAAAAGTTAACATACTGGGACATTTTTACTGTCTCTAAGATACCCTAACTTTAAATCTAGAGTTATAGGTTCCCTTCATTCATTCATTTCATTCATGCAACAAGTATTAAATAAGTGCTTATTATGTACTAAGCACTGAGAGTACAATCGGAAAGAGAGACAATTAAGGCCCCGTGCCGTCATGACTTAGATTACAGTTGACAGAATGGGGTTAAGAGGAGGTGTACAAATGGAGAGATAGTTAGTAGATGAGTAAACTAATTAAAAATGAATTTCAAAGATAATTCCACATTGTCAAAAGTGCTATACAGTAAATATGTTACACTAAGACTCTCAAGTCAAAGACCCCAGGAACACACTCTAGTTGGAAAAGCTGTATTTATTGTTCATTTCAGCAAGGGAGAACACACGCCATGCAGAACTATAGTGTGTGTCATTAAGAGGGTGTTAGAACCTATTAGAGCAATTGGGCTTTGGTTGGGTGATTTGGGAGAGAGTCTAAAGAATCAGGAGTTCACTCTAGATTAAATGCTATCAGAAAGTGACAAGTCTGCAATTAAATATCTGTGCTCCTTGCCTCCTGTTCACCCTGAGACGTCCAAAAACACAATGTCTTACACTGAATAGGTAAGATCAACAGACACTTATTCATTCCATATACTCACAGCCTGGGAAGGGGGGACAGCACATGCTGCATAGAGCCACATGGACAGGGGTTACACTTGGGAACCCAGTGGACAACTGGGGGTGTGGGAGTTTGGCTTTATAGTGACAAGAGGTTAGGGGAACCTCCAATATCCTCAGGAAGATGTGATTGGCTTGCTCGAATCATTCCACAGGCTGGCATAAGAGTAAAGCACGCCACTCAGAGGTGAGGAGGAACTGCATCTGAAGTGTTTGATAAGGCAGATTGCTTGACCTTATCTGTGGGAGCAGAGTGAGAAGGAAAACTCGTGGTAAAGCCATTTGAGGCCCTACCTATTTCCCAAGGTGTTAGATAGCACATAATTTCAAGACATATTATAGTATGTGAGTGAATCTTATCTACAGGGAGGGGAGATGAGAACAAGAAAAAGGTTATATTGTTCTTCAGTCACTAAGTTATGTCCAACTCTTTGCAGCCCCATTGACTGTAGCACACCAGGCTTCCCTGTACTTTACTATCTCCCAGAGTTTGCTCAAACCCATGTCCATTGAGTTGGTGATGCCATCCAACCACCTCAACCTCTTATGCCCCCTTCTCCTCCTGCCCTCAATCCTTTTTAACATCAGGGTCTTTTCCAGTGAGTCGGCTCTTCCCATGAGGTGGCCAAAGTATTGGAGCTTCAGCTTCAGTCCTTCCGATGAATATTCAGGATTGATTTCCTTTAGGATTGACTGGTTTTACCTCCTTGCTGTCCAAGGGACTCTCAAGGGTCTTCTCCAGCACCACAATTTGAAAGCATTAACTCTTCAACACTCAGCTTTCTTTGAGGTCCAACTCTCACATCTGTACATGACTACTGGAAAAACCATAGCTTTGACTGTGTTGGCAAGTGATGCCTCTGCTTTCTTAATAAGCTGTCTAGCTTTACTTCCAAGGAGTAAACATCTTTTAATTTCATGGCTGCAGTCACTGTCCACAGTGATTTTGGAGCCCAAAGAAATAAAATCTGTCACTATTTCTACTTTTTCCCCGTCTATTTGCCATGAAGTGATGGGACTGGATCCATGATCTTAATTTTCTGTATATTGAGTTTTAAGCCAGCTTTTTCACTCTCCTTTTTTACCCTCAGCAAGAGGTTCTTTAGTTCCTTTTCATTTTCTGCCATTGGAGTGGTATCATCTGTATATCTGAGGTTGTTGGTATCTCTCCCAGCAATCTTGATTTGTTTGTGAGTCACCCAGCCTGGCATTTTGCATGATGTACTCTACATATAAGTTAAACAATTAGAGTGACAATATATAGCCTTGATGTACTCCTTTCCAAATTTTGAACCAGTTCATTTTTCCATGTCTGGTTCTAACGGTTGCTTCTTGGCCTGCGTACAGGTTTTGCAGGAGGCAGGTAAGGTGATCTGGTATTCCCATCTCTCTAAGAATTTTCCACAGTTTGTTGTGATCCACACAGTCAAAGGTTTTAATGTAACCAGTGAAGCAGAAATATTTGGTTGGTGCAAAAGTAATTTCACTTTCAGACCCTGAATTTGAAATCATCTTAACTAGGCCCAGACACATCTTTATTAGCCAAAATAGGAACCATGAAAAGCATTTTCTCCCTCCCACTGGTTGTGGAAGCACAACCAATGCATCAAAAGTTGAATGAATTGGACTACGAAGTTTTGCCTCAACCACCATATTCACTTGACCTCTTACCAACCGAATACCACTTTTTTAAGCACTTGACAACTTTTTTCAGGGAAAATGCTTCCACAACCAGCAGGAGGCAGAAAATGCTTTCCAAGAGTTCACTGAATCCTGAAGCATGGATTTTTATGCTATAAGAACAAATGAACTTATTTCTCATTGGCAAAATTGTGTTGATTGTAATGATTCCTATTTTGATTAATAAAGATGTGTCTGGGCCTAGTTAAGATGATTTCAAATTCAGAGTCTGAAACTGAAATTACTTTGTGACCTTCCATTGGCTGGCCACTATGCTCCTCATCTTCAAGGCTCCCATCTCCTTTGCAAGACTTCTTGAACAAACACTGCTCTGTACATTCGTTAGCAGTTCCTGGGCCAAATGCATTGCTGATGTTGCCAGTTTTCTCCACTTCTTTTATGACCTATTTTGGACTAAAAAAAAATAGAAATCGCTCGAATTTGCTTTTTGTCTAACATCGTTTCCATAGTCTAAAATACATATAAAATAAACAACAGATAATAAGTCATTAGCAAAAAACATAAAGCAAGAAATATGCATTAAAATGATGTATAACATAGCCATATTTATTTAAGAATGTATTCCAATATCAAATGACAAATTTGAACAGTGCAAAACTGCAATTACTACCAACCTAATAGAGCTGAAGAGTTGATGCTTTTGAACTGTGATGTTGGAGAAGACTCTTGAGAGTCCCTTGGACTGCAAGAAGATCCAACAAGTTCATCTGAAAGGTAGTCCTGAATATTCACTGGAAGGACTGATGCTGAAGCTGAAACGCCAATACTTTGGTCACCTGATGTAAAGAACTGACTCATACAAAAAGACCCTGATGCTGGGAAAGATTGAAGGTGGGAAGAGAAGGGGACAATAGAGGATGAGATGGTTGGATAGCATCACCAACTCAATGGACATGAGTTTGAGTAAACTCCAGGAGTTGGTGATAGACAAAGAGGACTGGCATGCTGCAGTCCATGGGGTCGCAAAGAGTCGGACATGACTGAGCAACTGAACTGAACTGAATACATATTTTTTCAAAAGTTCATTTGGGTTTTTTCATAATATGTAGTGAAAAACATGTGAAAACTTTTTGGCCAACTGAATAATTGGTAGAGAATTAGTAGTAGAATAATTGGTAGAATTAGAATGAGTAGCAATCACTCATTTTAGCCATGAGAGTAGGAGATGTTTAGTATTTTGGGCAATATGACCTTGTGTTTTTTTCTGTGCTTAGGCAAAATGATGCATTAGCCTTGCTCAGTCTCATTATATTGTGTCTCAGAGTAACCTTGATGAGGTTGGAAGGATGTCTGATAGGAGAATAACAGCCCAGCTCTGAGAGTGAGGCTGGCTTCTTATCAGAGCTGCTTTTTTTTTTTTTTTTCCTTATTTGGAGGGACCTGATACGGGTGGGGAAGATCCCCTGGAGGAGTAAATAACAACTCAGTCCAGTATTCTTGCCTGAAAAATGCCATGAACAGAGGAACCTGGTGGGCTACAGTCCATGAGGTCACAAAGCGTAGGATGCAACTGAGCATGCATGCATGATATTTGGGAAATTAAATCAGATGAGTTAATCAGAAAACATTTTCTGAGGAAGGGAAAGCTTGGCATTTACTGCTTACATGTAGCCATCACATAGAGAAGAACTGAGGAGAATGGAGACAAGGGGAAAAGAGCGACAACTTGTGGAGGGCATTCCTGTCAGAGGGAAACAGCAAGTGTGAAGAAACATCTCATTATATATATAATATCATATATAATGTTTGAAAAAAAGTACATCAGAAGTGTGACTCTTTGCTCCAGTGATTCTCAAGGGGTTGGAGGTAAGGGAGTTCCAGAATCTCAAAACAGGGGGAGTAAAATCTCAGAAAGTCTCCAGGAGATGGTGATATGACAGTTCTCCAAGACAGATGGTCCCTTGTTGCCTCTACCCTCCTCCACAGTTTTAGTTAGACCATCTAGGCTCTATGTGGAAAATCCAATTGATAATTGATAATTTAGTTTGACCCTATATATCATACAATAAAATTGCTTGTCCAGAAAGGTTTTACCACCATCCAGGGAAATAGATGGGATTGTTAGCAAGTGCATGGGCTGTCAGTGGCAGATCAATTATCCTAGATATATTTTTCTTTACTCTTTTGAAACTAGATAGACTGTAATGATTTTTACAGTACTTCTAATATACAGAGTGTTTAAGTGAGGTCTCTACTTCCATTTTATAGTGAGGAATTCCTAATTATCCTTCCATCTACCTGTGCATATCCAGTTGATGTGTTTAAACACTATTTAATTGTGAGTTTGAAGACATCATTATTACCAAATGCAAATTTAGCATACCAACACAAAATATATTTACCATGATAAATATGCCAAACAGCAGAGAATGTTAATTATAACCATGCACTCTGAAGCCAGATTTCCGGGGTTCAAATTACAGCTCTACCACTTTATAGTTATATTACCATGAACAAGTTACTTAGCTCATATGCCTCAGTTTCTTCTATAATGTGAAGATAATAATGGTACCCACCTCAAAGGTTTGTTGTCAAAATTAAAATATATTTTAAGTTTTTAGACTGGCTCACTCATGATAAGCATTTCATAAGTGCTAGCTATGTGATAATGATGGTGCCATTATATTGGTAAAAGAAAAAAAGTATTTAACAACATATTTCTTTAATTTATCTGTTAATTATGAACTAACCAGTATATATAAAAGTTCACCACGATCTTATTAAGGAATGAATCATCTTACCTGTGATAATATATAGGGCCTCTACTCTTGCTTTAAGAGAAATCATAGAATGGATTAGTTTTTGGCAATATCTTAAAATATGCTTTTAATTTACAATATTTTTTCCTCTTTGACTGATTTGTCTGATTAATCCAGGCCTACTACAGATAATGTTTTTATTACATTCTATGACTGAATTTTTGGGGCTTTGCCTAAAGAATGCATTAGGAATCTCAGCTCTTTAATTGAGGCAGCCATATTTAGTGTCACTGAAATAAGTGTGATAACAGCTTGATCACGCGAAGCTTGACATGAAGAAAACACCTGCTTGGTGTTAATAAGATATTTGAATTTCAGACAACAGAAGACCAAAGAATATTGCCACTCTGCCTGTCTTGATAAAATACCAACAGAGCTTGCTATTCATTTCAGTATATGCAAAAGTTTATTTGAATTACTGTGAAATGTTAACAGAAAATCACTTGCAGTCTGGGCTCATGGCAGGTGAGAGGTATTAAAATATTGTTGAATGTTTATATATACTAACAGCTTTATTAACCAAAATAAAAGGAAGAATAAAACCATATTTGTTTGTTCTTCATATTCATTAAAACAAACCAGAGTGATCTGAGGAGAAATTTCAAGTATTTTAGTAGACCTGGATATATCAGACATTAATTTAAACACATTACCTTTACTCTCAAAGTTCGTAGCCTCAATAGAAAAGTGTAGAAATTTTCTATCAATAACCAATTTTTTGTGTCCAAGAGAAAATCTTTAAAAAATTAAAAACAATATTACAAACAAAACTGGGAATTATGGCTTCTTTTTCCTGGGAACATGCACACATGCGCTTAGTCATGTCCAGCTCTTTGCGACCGCCAGGTGCCTGTCCATGGAATTTCCCTAAGAATACTGGAATTTCCAGCTAAGAATACTGCAGTGGGTTGCCATTTCCTTCTTCAGGGGATCTTCCAAATTGAGGGACTGAACCCATGTCTCTTGTGTCTTTGGCATTAGCAAGTGGATTCTTTACCACTGGCGCCACCTGGGAAGCCCCAGTGAACATAAAGAACATTTAACTTGCAATGTGTTGAGAGCATCATTAAGTAAAAAAACAAACAAACAAAAAAACTATTCTTGTTTTAATGTAAAATTATGTAAGATTTATCCGATGTCACTTGCACTGAATTTAGGGACCACATTCTAGTCAGTTTTTTGTTTGCTTGTTTATTAATTTATTTATCATATATATATATATAAAATTCTTGCTAGACTGCTTTCTATTTCTAATGAACATGCTTGCACAGAATTTAGGAAGCAACGTTTTGGCTTTCCCTTTTCAGTTTTTCACTTAGAAAAAAATCTTAGCATCTATACCAAAAGATAGTTAATATTCATGAATAGTCAATGTTCAGTTGACTGTAATGAATTGGTTCAAAGAAAATATGGATAATTGAAGTCTATGGTGCTGTAAAAATTAAATTTTATCCTCTACACTTAAACTTACATAGCATCAAGCTCCTGTCCAGAACTGCTAGCTAATAAACCAACTGAAGATATTTTAATTTTCATTTCTTTTACCTTTCCTTTCATTTTCTTTCACCTTTAAAATTTATATAACTTAAAGCACATGAATAGTACTTTACAGTTTATAAGCACTGTTACATATATTACTACTTTTGATCTTTTCATTTCCTTATGGAGAAGGGACATTTATAGAATTACAGAAGGTTTTATTATATTTACTTTATAGATAGATAAACTATTGATCAAACATCATACTCTTATGTTAATGCAGGGAATTGATCATAGAAAAATGGTCTGGAATGTCGAGCTTTATTGAATTTATTGCATTGCATGAGAAAGCCTCTGACCTCCCTTCTCACAATAACTCCTGTAGTCAGCCTTGTCTCCTACTGCCCTATATCCATGTCACTGTTTACTGTTTCTGATCTTTGAATCTTTGTCTTCATTTCCCTCTCTCCATATACCCCTGTCAGAAATTTTGCTGCTTTTCTTGAGTATACAAATCCTACCAATCAGTCAAGGTCCAGCAAAAGTTCCATCTCCTTGAAGAAGTCTTCCAGCTCCTATTGTTCTTACTGAAATAATACAGCATTTGCGAGCATTGGTTCTTAGGTTCCCAAGTGTTTCATTATTCAGTGTTTCATCTAAATTCTCCTAACAGATTATAAGCTGCAAAGAACAGACATCAACTCTTATACATCTTTTAAACCCACAGCACTCTAGCACTAGATACATTTGTAGTAAATTCATGATAAATATTTGTCTATTTTTTAATCTGTCCATTGGAGCCATTGCTGAACTATAGATGATCTTACTGCACTTATATTCAAACCATGCGATGTACAATTTAGCCTCTATAGTCACTCATTATAGTTGAGTTCAGTGTGATCCTTTCAATATGTATGTGTGCCAGCTGACCCTAGCATTGATTTCTAATACCAGTAAAGCCCAGACATATGGTTTGTGGAATCAAATCAACTACATATGCCTGAAGGATTCCCTGAATAGAGCAGGCATTTGGCCCATATATCAGTATTGAGAACAGGAACAGGAAATGTTATGCAGTGATTGCTTTTCTATAGAATTACATTAGCATCACGCATTCTGCTAGTCATAATTTCTCAGCAGATCAGGGCTATCTATCAATGGTACTTCCTGTGGTACAGCATATGAAAATGCATTCCATTATTCATTATAAATGATGCTGATCAGGCATATGTCATTACAAATTAAATTTTTAAAGAAGAGATCTCTATGTAAAAATGGCACACTTGAGAGTCACTATTTTAAAAAAGCATGAACATGGTACTTTGTCGCAATTTGGTTTTTCTGGAATATAAGTATTCTGTTGAAAGAAAGAACTACTTTTGTTCATATTTTTAGGTGAATTTGGAGAAGTTTGTAGTGGGCGTTTGAAAACACCAGGGAAAAGAGAGATCCCAGTTGCCATCAAAACTTTGAAAGGTGGCCACATGGATCGGCAAAGAAGAGATTTCTTAAGAGAAGCAAGTATCATGGGTCAGTTTGACCATCCAAACATCATTCGCTTAGAAGGTGTTGTCACAAAAAGTAAGTACTGATTTTCTTTTATATATCTCTCTCAATTATTTTTTTAAATGTTTAATAGCAATATCACAGCTATTACAAGGATAACTCAGTTCAGATGTCATGTTCAGATATCACCCCTCAGAGTCTTGGTATTAGGCTATGACAATATCAGAGTTTGCATTGGTTGCCAAACAGCTTTGAAATGCTTTTTATTACCTGTGAAGCATTTGCTAATTTAGCTTGAAGTAATATATCAAGGTAAAGGGTTATATATGTTTTTCTAATTTCTATAAGCAATTCACTTCTTCTAAAAGTGCCTAAATTTCAGTATAGGAAAAGCATTTAAAATACTGGGGGTCATTAAGTTAGTTCTATTTGGAAATAGATGTCATATACAAATGTAGAATGCATTATCTAAAGTAAAGCTTTTAAATAAAAAGTTCTTTATGCAACCCATCTTTATAAATGCCATTAGAACTATATTATTTTAATTTATACAAAATCAAGAAATGAATCACAGTTTCTGAAATAAAAATCCTGTTTTTACAGAAATAGGATCAAAAACCATTCCTTTGGGAAAAAAACTTTATTAAAAATCCCAAATTAATCTATACTCCAAGAAACAGATTGCAATATATTCATTTTTATTTGAATAATGACAAGATATAAAGCTTAATATTTTTCCTTATTTTATTCACTAATGAGTCATAATATATAAAACTCAATACAGAATGGCATAAAAAAACTCATAAAAATTATTTAAATCTTTGAGAGGCATTTTTCTTTCATAAAACTGAATATTTTTAAAACTATGTAAATGAAATTGAAATTTCATGTTATATTTGGGGAAGAAAAGTGTAAAAGCTTACTAAAAACATGTAATTGTGCCTGGAACTCAAAAGTCCTTCTCACAGGCATTGGCTAACATGCTACCCAAGGAGAGCAGATTACTGATAGCCATGGTAGCTTGGAGGACACTAAAGAATGCTTTTGATTTCAACTGTTGCTGTGGGCTAAAAACTTAGTGGCCTTAGTAGAACCTTCCAGTATTCATGCCCTTGTGTTGTTCTCTTCCAAATTGATTCTGGGCTTGTTCATGTGACTAGCCTTGGCCTGTGGTGCATTAACAAGTGTGAGCAAGTGGAAGCATCTTACATGTCTGTACAGTGGAGCTTGTCCTTTGGAAACACTCTGACACATGACTCAGTCTCAAGTGCTAAGCAAAGCCAGTCCATATGGAGGGGCCACATGCAGTATACTGCAAAGAAGAGTACTGAGGCATTTTAGTCACAAGAGCTCCCAGCAGATAGTCAGTACTGAATGGCAGGTTTGTGAAAAACTATCTCAGACATTACAGTCCCTACTTACCAGCACCAGATGGCTGCAGCTGCAATTGATATTTTGTGGAGCAAAGGAACCACCCAGTTTAGTCCAGTCAACCCATAAAATCATGAGAGTTAATAAAGTGGCTGTTTTAATTTGCTCATTTTGGATAGTTTATTACACAGCAATATATAACCAAACCAAACACCAGTTAGAATTCCACTCCTGCCACTGAAGATTTGTATAGTGTATGGATGTGAGAGTTGGACTGTGAAGAAAGCTGAGTGCCGAAGAATTGATGCTTTTGAACTGTGGTGTTGGAGAAGACTCTTAAGAGTCCCTTGAACTGTGGTGTTGGAGAAGACTCTTGAGAGTCCCCTGGACTTGGAGATCCAACCAGTCAATCCTAAAGGAAATCAGTCCTGAATATTCATTGGAAGGACTGATGCTAAAGCTGAAATTCCAGTACTTTGGCCACCTCATGCAAAAAGTTGACTCACTGGAAAAGACTCTGGTGCTGGAAGGGATTGGGGGCAGGAGGAAAAGGGGACGACAGAGGATGAGATGGCTGGATGGCATCACCGACTCGATGGACGTGAGTTTGAGTGAACTCAGAGTTGGTGATTGACAGGGAGGCCTGGCGTGCTGCAATTCATGGGGTCACAAAGAGTCAGACACGACTGAGCAACTGAACTGAACTGAAGTAGATGATTTAACATCTCTATTGTTTACTTCCACATCTGTAAAATGGGACCAAAATGGCTCCTACCCAACAGGAATGCTAAAAAGATTAATTTTTAAATCTATAAAGCATTTAGATAGTGTGTAACTCACAGTAAGCCACATTAAATGGTAGCTGATCCCCTGGAGAAGGAAATGGCAACCCACTCCAGTATTCTTGCCTGGAAAATCCCATGGACAGAGGAACCTAGAAGGCTACAGTCCATGGGGTCGCCAGAGTGGGACAGGACTTAACAACTAAACCACCACATTATTGGTAATATAGTTTACCATTTCACTTTCATGGCAACTCTCATGCATACCCCTTGAAGCTCAGACAGGTTAATTAACCCACATAAAGACCTCTAAATCATAGTAAGTGGCATGGCTGATATTCAAATTGAGGTCTGTCTTACAGACTTGTGGCATTTTTTGTTTCTTTGCTTTTTATTTGCTATATCACAGGGAGTAAGTCAGACTATTACACTTTGTCTTATCTGAATTAAATAGCATTACATTAATGACAACCTGAATAAAATAACACAGTACTCTTTAAAAATAGGGAAAATATTTTGCTAAGTGGAATAAATCACCTCTTATTTTGTCAAATTTGGAGAGATCCAGATATGCCACAATACCTAGCAAAAATACTAATCTAAAAGACAGAGAGGAAACATGTTAATTATTTATTTTATGTTTTCTGACTTCCTTGCATTAATTTAGCATGAACATTTCAAGTTATTCCTTCTGTTTTCTATCTCTCTCTAGAAGAAAAAAGATGATTTTGAAGTTGGTTATGAATCTTTGCAAAGCATTTAAAATAATTTAAGTATGCTGTTGAAGTCCTCGTATGAGTATTTATGGGTGTTTATATCTGGAAATAAGTGCCCACAATAAATTTAAAGACCAGATATTTATTTTTTACCTATGATAAATCACACTCTGTGAATTATTCATGTATTCCTATGTGTTTTATTATCTACCAATATAATATTATATATAATTTGGCCTTATGAATTAGGAATCTTTTATTCTAAATCAACTGAATAGGTTTAATAGGATAATCTAAGGCACTTGTCTGCTAGTTTGAAATAATCAATTTATTTCACAAAAACATCCAAACAATTAGTCCAGTGATTGCTGTACACCTCTAACAATCTTGTATAAAGTTAAGACTGGTGACCTTTACATAGCCTAATTTGTATGATTCCTAAGAGAAAGTCCTTATTTCATATCAAGAAAAAGATTTTAAAAAAAGATAAAGACTAATTGAGAAAGGATAGATTCAATAGGCTTGTGAGTAGCAATAATCATTGTAATTTTCACTTGTAAGCATGAGACCCTGTGTGGGTTTGTGGTAGTGTGGTGATTCTGAGGTGGATGGTGGAGATGCAGAAAGGAATAATTGCCACAGAGATAAGTGGGCATGTTTATACTGTTATCTTCTTGACTCAAATGCTATGGGATTTTTAGGAGAAAGACAATAAATAAATGAATGCCTCATTCCCATAAATACATGATAATTGTTCCAAGATTGCCCTTAAGTGGCTAAGAGATAGCTAGCAATTAATGCTCCCTAAAGACTACCAATTGCATAAAAGATAATACTGACAAAGATAAAGATGCAGTGTAGGTTTATATGGTCATGTTAGTAGTGTCCTGGGGTTCTGAGAAATAATGCACAGACTCTCAGTTGAAAGTAATGTAAAATTACAGATCAAAATCTTCATCAGATCCTTTTATAAATTCTTAATATGCATAATTTTTCTCTTATATTAAGTTTTATCACTGAGGGATACATATTATAAAGTTCTTGGGAACACTTTTGCTGTTTCATACTTGTACATATAACTACTTTTATACTTCAAAGTTAAATGATTAAAAACTGTATTACATAAAGAGGGGTGCCTGATAAGAGTTGAAACTATTTGTTTGATACACATTACAATTTCTTAACCTGCTAGAATGCAACTAATATAAAAAGAGTTTAATCCAGTTAAATCATATGCTTAGCACATACTTTTTCTCTAAGAAGCAAATGGAAGCCATCGGTTAGAGCACAGACTTATAGCTATTAGTACCATGGATAGTACTAATTTATAACAATTTATAACAGGTGATGTATACACCAATGTCATTAACTATATATCCAAAAGAGAAAGTTCTACCCTTCTGTAAAAAGATAAGAATTGTGATTAAATAATCACTCTTCAAAAGACTGGGCCTTCCATTTGAATTCATGATGATATGGAAAACCAAAAGCAGAGAGAATGAAGCACCTACCTCCCAGCTTAGGTAACAGCTAAATGTAAATGTACGAACTGTATCTCAATTAAATCATAAATCCAGTGAGGAATAATAGAAGTCAATCAGTACCTCAAACAGATTCCCAACATAAATTTATTTCATCATGGGATGTTGCTACAGACTCTGGAACAGCATAGAAGGTATAACAGAAAGTACTGGGCCTCCACACACCATCTTTAAACATTCCAGAAAACTGTGGTGGTGGTTTAGTCACTAAGTTGTGTCTGACTCTTGCAACCCCATGGACTGTTGCCTGCCAGGCTCCTCTGTCCGTGGGATTCTCTAGGCAAGGATACTGGAATGGTTTGCAATTTCCTTCTCCAGGGGATCTTCCCAACCCTGGGATGGAACCTGAGTCTCCTTCACTGCATGCAGATTCTTTACCGACTGAGTAGGTTCCTTCCAAGTAGTTTTGATGGGTCCACATAGATGCTAAATCTGAGAGTAGATTCAAGGTAGTCAAATAGACAGTAAATACACAAAATCTGCTTCTCTGCTCGCAAAATTGCATTTTACTTGTCAAGTAATACATTCTCGAAGATTGGGGGCAGGAGGAGAAGGGGATGACAGAGGATGAGATGACTGGATGGCATCACCAACTCCATGGACGTAAGTGTGAGTGAACTCCAGGAGATGGTGATGGACAGGGAGGCCTGGTGTGCTGCGATTCATGGGGTCACAAAGAATCAGACACGACTGAGTGACTGAACTGAACTGATAGTAATCCAAATGAAAAATGAACTTGGATTACTAAAACAAGCTTGGAAACAATGAACTGCAATTTGGAAATGATAAGTTGGCAATGTCTTGGATGTTTGAAGACCTCTAGGACGTCTCTGAAGCCTTGGTGGGATTCTGGCATGCAGGTGCAAATGATGGACAGTGAAGGCACAAAATGGCAACCCACTCCAGGATTCTTGCCTGGAAAATCCCACGGACAGAGAAGCCTGGCAGGCTACAGTCCATGGGGTCGCAAAGAGTTGGACAGGACTGAGTGACTAACACCCACACTCGAGGGCACAAAAGAACCTGGAGAACAGGACAGAAGCCACAACCTCAAAGAACACTATTGACAAAGGAGAAAAAAAAAGTTGAGAGCGTGAAAGTGGGAAGAGATACAACCCAAGGAAAACGAAAGATGAGAGACCACAAAAAGAATAAGTTGAGATTGTATTTTCTCTCCTCTCCTAGCATCCTTAATATTGACTATTTACTGAAAATAGTGAAGGATTATTCTTGTACAGATTCTGGAGTCTCAGTGGAATCTCAGGAGATTTACTGCAAAGTATTTGACATTTGGAATTATAATGTATACATATTGCAAAACAGAAAATGAGCCAAGTGTTGACTATAACAAACAATAAGAAGCTGACATAGTCTGGCGGCCCTGTGCATCACACTCTTCAAGCTGCACTGGGGCTAATTGGGATCACCAGCTTACTTTCTTTCTGCCAGAGTGTATGTCCCTCTTTACGAGACAGGATAAACGTCTGTATTCAGAAGGGATTTATCCTTGTCTCTTCAGTGTTTAAGTGTCTGAGTTTTCTCAAGGTCATTCACTCTAATCATTTCCCTAGATCTACAAACGGTACTATCTCCTTTCTGTGGTTCTTTCCCTTTCCTAAACCAGCCTGCTAATTATTGGGTAGAGAATTGGAGAAGGCAATGGCAACACACTCCAGTACTCTTGCCTGGAAAGTCCCATGGACGGAGGAGCCCAGTAGGCTGCAGTCCATGGGGTTGCGAAGAGTCGGACATGACTGAGCGACTTCACTTTCACTTTCACTTTTAACTTTCATGCATTGGAGAAGGAAATGGCAACCCACTCCAGTGCTCTTGCCTGGAGAATCCCAGGGACAGAGGAGCCTAGTGGGCTGCCGTCTATGGGGTCACACAGAGTCGGACACGATTGAAGTGACTTAGCAGCAGACTTTGATTCAGATTTTACTAGCTTTTCCACTAGTGTCCTTTTTCTCTTCTAAGACTTCATCCAGGGTCCCAAATTGCATTACTTATCACATCTTAGTCCAGTCTATGTTTAATCTGTGCAGTTCTTCAGTCTTCCCTTGTCTTTCATCACCTTGACACTTTTGCAAGAGTACTAGTTGGTGATTTTGTAAAATGTCCATTAGTTTGGGTGTGGCCATTGCTTTTTCATGATTCAGTTTGTGGCTATGCATTTTTGCAGGAATGTAACAAAAGTTACATATCCTCTTTAATGCACGGTATTGGGGAGGTTACATGATGTCCACGCACTTTACTCCTGGGGGTGTTAACATGGGCCACATGGTTAAGGTAGTGTCATCTAGACTGCTCCGCTGAAACGTTACTTTTCCCTTTTTGTAGTTGATGTATATTCAGAAGGAGATCTTTGCAACTATGCAAATATCCTGTTTTTCCTCAAACTTTTTCCCATTAATTTTTTAATATAAATTTATTTATTTTAATTGGAGGCTAATTACTTTACAATATTGTATTGGTTTTGCCATACATCAACATGAATCTGCCACAGACATACACGTGTTCCCCATCCTGAACCCCCCTCCCACCTCCCTCCCCATACCATCCCTCTGGGTCATCCCAGTGAACCAGCCCCAAGCTTCCTGTATCCTGCCTGGAACCTGGACTGGTGATTTGTTTCACATATGATAATATACATGTTTCAATGCCATTTTCCCAAATCATCCCACCCTCTCCCTCTCCCACAGAGTCCAAAAGACTGTTCTATACATCCGTGTCTCTTTTGCTGTCTCGCATACAGGGTTGTCATTACCATCTTTCTAAATTCCATATATATGTGTTAGTATACTGTATTGGTGTTTTTCTTTCTGGCTTACTTCACTCTGTATAATAGGCTCCAGTTTCATCCACCTCATTAGAACTGATTCAAAGGTATTCTTTTTAATGGCTGAGTAATACTCCATTGTGTATATGTAGCACAGCTTTCTTATCCATTCATCTGCTGATGGACATCTAGGTTGCTTCCACATCCTGGCTATTACAAACAGTGCTGCGATGAACATTGGGGTACACATGTCTCTTTCAATTCTGGTTTCCTCGGTGTGTAGGCTCAGCAGTAGGATTTCTGGGTCATTTTATCATGCATAATCAACCTTGCCTGTAACAATTACTACTGTTCTGTTTTTAATGGTGATGTTTCTACTTTCTTTCCTTCTGTATTAATCAGAACATTTATTTAAGGAAGAACTGTACTTTAAATGTTCTGTAAAGAATGTTCTTTAAATGGGATTATACAGGAAGCCTTTCAGAGCTGGCTTCTTTCTCTTAGGAGAATGTACTTGAGATTCATGCCTTTATTGTTGCTGAACAGTATTCCTTTGTGTGATGTATTGGTTCTGCATTCAGTGGTTGAAGGACATCTGGGTTGTTTCCAGTTTGGATGATTATTTATAAAACTGCTGTAAACATTCATGTACAAGTCTCTTTGTAAGCACGTATTTTTGTTTATCTTAAAGAAATACCTAGGTGTGGGATGACAAAATCAAATGATAAATATATGTTTAATTTTTTAAGAAACTGCCAAACTGTTTTCCAAACCTGATGTACCATTTTACATTCCCACTAGTAATTAATGATAGTTTCTATTACTCTCATCAATGCTTGATACTTTTTTTTTCAATTAGCCATCTAAGTGAGTATATATTGGTGTCTTACTGTGACTTTAATTTGCATATCCCTATGACTATTGAATTTGATGAGCTTTCCATATGTTTTTTTCACTATCCATATATCTTCTTTGGTGAAGTATGTTGTCAGATTTTTACCCATATTCTTTCTTTGGGTTGTTTTCTCTTAATGTTGAGTTCTAAATGTTTTTTTTTTTAATATGTATTTTTGGATATAGTTCTTTGTCTAAAATGTGTGTTTAAAATGTGATTTGTAGATATTTTTCCCCTTTTTAACTTGTTTTTCCATTCAATGAACATTGTCTTTAACAAAGTAACTGTTGTTTTATTTTGATAAAGTCTAATTCATTATTCCTTTTTTTACGGATTGTGCTTTGTGGTCTGATGTCAAAAAACTCTTTATCTTGACCAAGGTCACAAAGACTTTCTCTTTTATTAACTTTCAGAAGTTTTATATGGGCTTCCCTGGTGGCTCAGATGGTAAATAATCTGCCTGCTCATGCAGGAGACCTGGGTTTGATCCTGGGTTAGGAAGATCTCATGGAGAAGGCAATGGCAACCCACTCCAGTATTCTTGCCTGGAGAATTCCTTGGGCAGATGAGCCTGGTGGGCCACAGCCCATGCAGTCACAAAGAGTCAGACACAACTGAGTGACTAACACTTTCTCAGAAGATTTACATAGAGGTCTAAGATCCATTTTGAGTTAATTTTTACATAAAATGTGAGGTATGAGCCAAGGTTCTTTTGTATTTTTGTTTTTTTGTTTTTTTTGCATATGGATAATTTCAGCACCATTTGTTGAATTGTTATATTTTTTAAGATACGAAACTTGTTTTCCTCATTTTTAACTTACTTTCTTTGCTTAAAATCCTTCAAGGGATTTCCTTCACCCACAGGACAAAATTCATGCCCCTTCCACTCAGCATTTCTTTTATCTCCTGCCTTCTCTACCTCTTAGTTTATATTCTGTTAACAGTAAATCATTATTTGATTCATATTTCAAATGAAATATTCAAATTAATCTTTCAGTAAATCATTGATTGATCCCACATTTTATCATACTTGGCCTTCTTCTTGGAAATACTTCTTTTTCCCCCACCCTCATCACTCCTAACTCAGCCAGCAGGCTTGACTTATGAAGGATGACTCAGCTTGTATGAAACTTCTTTTCTTCATCTTTTTACTGGTAGATATCTATATTGCACTTAACATGTTATGCTATAATTACTTTTATATGTATGGGCCTGAAGTTTGTTTTTTTAACTCTATACCATAATGTTAGGACCTCTGCACCAACTTGGCAATGACCCTGAGTTTTTTTTCTGGGATACTCCCACCGGTCTGAGCTGCAGCAATGCATCTGTGCTGTCTTCTGTCCCTATTGGGGTTCCCTCTTACCTTCACACTTCCTTCCCACAGCCCTTGTCAGGGCTCCAGCACCCCAGCCACTGCCCATCAGTAGAGAAAAACTATCATGCCATTCATTTGCTTTCTGATAACTCTCAATTTACTGTTAATAAAGGATTAAACTAAGTGTGCTGGCCACTCCATATTCTCCACTTAATCTTAATGTTCTGTCCTAGCTTGAATTCTCCTCTCAAAGTCCCTCTTGCCAAATCTCCAATATATACCCCCAATATATATTTTAAATTACTTTTAGGTAGAGGGGGAAATCCTATATTATATTGGAATGGGGATTTGGGGAGTCAATAGTCTCCTAAGGATAGCCTTAATTTTATTTATTGTGGTGCCTAACATGGTACTGAGCATACAGGAAATACTAAGTACACCCCAGGTGGTGCTAGCTGTAAAAAAAACTGCCTGCCAGTGCAGGAGACATAAGAGACGAGGGTTCGATCCCTGGGTTGGGAAGATCCCCTGGAGAAGGAAATGGCAACCCACTCCAGTATTCTTGCCTGGGAAATCCCATAGGCAGAGGAACCTGGTGGGCTACTGTCCATAGGGTCACAAAGATTTGGACAGGACTGAAGCAACTGAGAACACACGTATTTATAGATGAAGGAATATTGTAAGAAAGGTGGAAAAGGAAGCAAAGGATAGGGGTGGAACAAAAAGAAGAAAAAGGGAAGAAAGCAAAGAAGGAAACTAAATTTTCAAGAATTTCAAGCCCAGTTCTAAATTTGAACACTCACCAATGTCAGTTATATTTATATGAAATTGGCAGCTTTTCTCATAATTGTGTTTCTCTGTACTTTGGCAATTTTTCCTTCTGTACAGCAATCATATTTTAGTTGTTTTACTCCTATTAAATTTTAACTATATATGTATATGTGTGTGTGTGTGTGTATGTATCAGAGAAGGCAATGGCACCCCACTCCAGTACTCTTGTGTGGAAAATCCCATGGATGGAGGAGCCTGGTGGGCTGCAGTCCATGGGATCGCTAAGAGTCGGACACGACTGAGCGACTTCACTTTCACACTTCACTTTCATGCATTGGAGAAGGAAATGGCAACCCACTCCAGTGTTCTTGCCTGGAGATCCCAGGGATGGGGGAGCCTGGTGGGCTGCCGCCTATGGGGTCACACAGAGTCGGACACGACTGAAGCGACTTAGCAGCATATATATATATATATAAAACATTATAGTTATTTAGGAACATGTCTTTTTCTACTATTCTAGAATCAACTTCAAAGTAAGACTACATTACCTGGTCTATAACTTATATGTTATAACACTCAATCTTAACTTTGGAATGGGTTAAGAATTACAGTAGTGTGTTTCCTCAGCCTGAGAAATAAAAGTAGGCATAACTTAGCCACTCATGATTGAGATATAGCCACAGAATGATGTGAATTTATTGACATTTTTATTAGGTTACATCAATCACTGTGAGTGAATTTATTCATTTTCCACTCCTCACAAATGTCAGCCAAAGACATCAGTGACTTTTTTTTTATCTTTTTCATTCAGATGCAATGACTGTTTTAGGATTCTTAGGCCTGAAAATAATGCATTGACCTTTTCCCCTAAACATTAATGGCATGATCCTTTTGAAATAAGGTCAGTTTTCATTTTGGCATAGCCATATATTATATGGGACACACTATTGTATTTGGTACAGAAATCCATAAATACAAAAAGCTATTACACCTTTGTGACTTTGTCACTATTTCATATACTTAATTACTGAAGTATTCCATTACACTGAATGAAAGTATAAAAAAATGCCTTCCATTAGCTAGAGTTTATGTGATTTAATGATTTCTTTCATATAGATTAAATCTCACTGCAACAAATTCCAGGATACTCCCTAGGGAAAGCAACTCTGGATACAAAGTATAAGGGGGCTGGAGAAAATCAAGGAAAAAAGGGGGACTGCTTAAAAAAAGGAAGATTTAAGGGTGAGGCCTAGCAGAATTTCTGAATTTGTTCCAGGAAAAGGAGAAGATAATTACTTCCCTAAAAGAGGATTTAAAATTAATATAATTATTTCTTACATGTTAGCTAAATAAATTTACTAAAACAAAAACAAAAGCCTCCCTTATGTCAACTCTGATGTTCCAAAATTTTCTGCCTCGATGAGACAGTATTTCTAGTCATACAAACCATTGGTAACAGACTCAGAAACTATTTCACATAAGTACCTCTAACTAAAAAGACAAAACAAAAAAAAAGTGGAAGACTGCATTTGTCAGTGATGAAAGTTTTAATTATACAATTTGTAAAGCTTAAAATTAGTGTTTTTACTAAGATGGCCCATATGGAACAATTGCCATAACTGAAATAATGCTACCAGTTCTTTGATACAGTTCCCAGATTTTAGCTACAAGGGAAATTCTTAATTGCTAAGGAGGCCTACCCTTTAGTCTAATTACAGGAACCTATTCTTACTAAGTAGAATGTTGAGTACTGGCTAGGAAAGCTGAAGGGAAAAGAAAATTGATAGAGACTGATATGGATAGAGGAAATCCCTTTTTAAGTCAAATTTTAATCCATTCAACCTGATAAAGACTTCAAAGTAATGATTTTAAGATGCTCATTGATTTCAGAAGAATAGATGAACACAGTAAGAATTTCAACACAGGTTATAAAATGTAAAGAACCAAACAAGCTAAAGAATACAATAACTGAAATTTTAAAATATGCTAGAAGAAGTAAACTAGTTTAAATGATACAGAAAAAATGGATCAGCAGTCTGGAAGATTAATTAGTGGAAATCACCCAAGCTGAACAAGGGAAAAAAATTTTCAGCAAGGATAATTTAAGGGGCCTCTGGGAAAACTTCAAGCATACCAAAATTTTCATTATAGAAGCTGGAAAAGGAATAGAGAATGGAGCAGAGAACTTATTTGAATAGATAATAGCTGAAAGCATCTCTAACCTGGGGAAGGGAACAGACATCCAAGTTGCGAAGCACAAAGAGGCTCAACAAAATGAATATAATAAGGTCTACACCAAGATACATTATAATTAAAATGGCAAAACTTAAAGGTAAAGAGAGAATCTTAAAAGGAGCAAGAGGAAAGATACTGGTTACATACAAGAGAACTCTCATGAGACTATCAACTGACTTAGCAGCAGAAACTTTGCAGGCCAGTAAAGTTTATTGCTGGCAAGATATATTAAAGTGCATGTAGTCATCTCCAACTCCTTATAACCCCTTTCCAGGCTCTTCTGTCCATGGAATTTTCCAGGCAAGAATACTGGAGTGGGCTATCATTTCTTTCTCCAGAGGATTTTCCCAACCCAAGAATTGAACCCATATCTCTCGTGTCGCCTGCATTGTCAGGCAGATTCTTTTCCACTGCACCAGCTGGGAAGCCCATATATTAAAGTGGTGTAAGATAAAACCTACAACCAAGAATATTCTGCCTAGCCAGGCTATTATTCAGATTTGAGGAGAAATAAAGAGTTTTACAGAAAAGCAAAAGCTAAAAGTTATTTCAGGAAATGTTAAAGTGACTTCTTTAAATGGAAAAGAGAAGAACACAGCTAGAAATATGAAAATTGCAAAAGGATAAAGCTCATTGGTAAAGGAAAATATCCAGTATATTGACCACTTATAAGGTTATTAGGAATGTTAAAAAGTAAAAGTAGTAAAATTATTTCTATCCACAATAAGTAGTTAACTGATAACACAAAAATACAATGTCAAAAGCATCAAGCATAGATGAGGGTATAAAAATATACAGCAGTCAGAATTCATTACACTTTAAAGGGCCATCACATAAAATAATCACGTAGGTATATAGGTATGTATATATGTATGTAAAAAACAAAGATCATGGCATCTGGTCCCATCACTTCATGGCAAATAGATGGGAAAACAATGGAAACAATGACGGACTTTATTTTCTTGGACTCCAAAATCATTGCAGTTGGTGACTGAAGCCATGAAATTAAAAGATGCTTGCTCCTTGGAAGAAAAGCTGTGACCAACCTAGACAGCATATTAGAAAGCAGAGGTATTTGCTGACAAATGTCCATCTAGTCAAAGCTATGGTTTTTCCAGCAGTCATGTATGAATGTGAGAGTTGGACCATAAAGAAGGCTGAGCAGTGAAGAAATGATGCTTTTGAACTGTGGTGTTGGAGAAGACTCTTGAGAGTCCCTTGGACTGCAAGGAGATCCAACCAGTCCATCCTAAAGAAAATCAGTCCTGAATATTCTCTGGAAGGCCTGATGCTGAAACTGCAATACTTTGGCCACCTGATGCAAAGAACTGACTCGTTTGAAAAGACCCTGATGCTGGGAAAAATTGAAGGCAGGAGGAGAAGGGGACAACAGAGGATTAAATGGGTGGATGGCATTACCGACTGGATGGACATGAGTTTGAGTAAGCTCCAGGAGTTGGTGATGGACAGGGAAGCCTGTTGTGCTGCAGTCCATAGGGTCTCAAAGAGTCAGACACAACTGAGTGACTGAACTGACTGATATCTATAGGTTGTTATATGTGAACCTCAAGGTAACCACAAACCAAAAACCTAGATACATGCACACAAAGGAGTGCAAGCATGACACTAAAGATAATGTCCTACAAGATGGAAATAATTACAATCACAGAGGTTCTCCCCAAGGAACAAGGAGTCTGAGTCAACCTCAGGTTCCCCTGCCTGGGGGACCTGCTCCAGGAAGAGGATCCTCCAGAACACTAGGCTGTGAATGCTTTGAAGTCCAATGGAGTCCACTTTCAGGAGTTTCAGAGAGCTGTGGAAATAGAGACTGTATTCTTAAAGGGTATATACAAAATATCACAGGCTCCAGGACCAAGGGAGAAAGCGATGATTTAAAAAGAATGGAGATCAGATCCTCCTGCTGATCTTAGCGAGTCTCCCATTGGACATAGTCCTGCCCACCAGAGGGCCCAGGACCTGACACCAATACCAGTGTGAGGATGTGAGACCCAGGACCCCCTGGACTGTTGCAGTCAGAGACTCTGGGATACAGGTCTACCTGCTAGCTGGCAGACACCTGCCCCAGGACAGCCATAGCCCTGCAGCCTGCCATGGCAGAACCTATTCCACCCATCAGCAGACCAGCATGAGCTTTGGGACACCCCAGTCCTCAAAGCCAGCTGTGTGAAGAACAGGGCCCATCTACCAGAAAGCCAACAGCAGCTCTGATCCCTGGGCCCTGCAGCCACACCCCAAAATTCCACTCTTTTCACCCATGGGCCAGGCCTTCCAGGGTCCCATAACCAGATGCTTCATGACCCAGCCCTACTAATCTCCCAAGACTGAACCAAGAAGTAATAGAAAATATGAACAGACCAATTACAAATAGTGAAACTGAATCAGTAATAATAATTTTTAAAAATTCCAACAAGCAGAAGTTTAGGACCAGATAGCTTCACAGATGAATCCTACCAAATATTTAGAGATGAGTTAACATCTGTCTTTCTCAAACTGTTCCAAAATTTGCAGAGGAAGAAATGCTTCCAAACTCATCTGCACAACCCTCATCAAAACCAGACAAAAGATACCACAAAAAAGAAACTTAACAGGCTAATATAACTGATGAAAATACATGCAAAATTCCTCAATAAAATATTAGCAAACCAAATACAACAGTAAATCAAAAGGATCCTGATCAAGTGAGATTCAACCCAGGGATGCAAGGATTTTTCAATATCTGCACATTAATCATTGTGATGCATTATACTAATAAACTGAAGAATAAATGCACAAAATTTTTTGAAAATATTCAGCATCCACTTATGATAAAAAGCTTTCCAGATAATGGATATAGAGGGAACAAACATCAACACAACAAAGGTCATTTATAATAAACCCACAGCTAACATTATACTCAAAGTTGAAAAGCAGAAAACATTTCCTGTAAGATCAGGAACAATGTAAGGATGCCCGTTCTTAACATTTTACTCAACATAGTATTAGAAGTCCTAGCCACAATAATCAGATGTAAAAGAAATGAAAGCAAACCAAATTGGAAAGGAAGAAGTAAAACTGTTACTGTTTGAAGATGATGTGATACCATGTACAAAAAATCCTAAAGAGGCCATGAAAAATGTACTGGAGCTCATTGGTGAATTCAGTAAAGTTGCAGGATGCAAAATTAATACACAGAAATATATTTCACTTTTATACATTCACAGTGAACTATCAAAAAGAGAAATTAAGGAAGCAATTCCATCTACAATCATACCAAAAATAATTTTTAAAAAACCTACTGAAGGAGATAAAAGACATGTACTCAGAAGACTATAAAACACTGATGAAAGAAATTGAAGGTGACACCAATGGAGAGATATAATGTGTTATTGGACTGGAAGAATTAATATTGATAAAATACCCATACTGCTCAAGGAGGTCTGTAGTTTTAATGCAATCCCTAAAACAAATAATTTTCAAATATGTTATTGAAACACAAAAGACTCCAAATAGCCAAAACAATCTTGAGAAGACCCAAATAGACAATTTTCCAAAGAAGACATTCAGATGGTCAATAGGCACATGGAAAAATGCTCAACGTGGTTAATCATCAGAAAAATGCAAATAAACCACAATGAGATACACCTGTCAGAATGGCTATCAATCACCAAAAAAAAAAAAAAAAAGACTTGCGAATAACAAATGTTGGCAAGGATGTGGAGAAAAAGGAACCTTTGTACAACATTGGTGGGAATGTAAATTGATGCAGCCATTGTGGAAAACAATATGGAGGTTTCTCAGAAAGCTAAAAATAGAACTACCATATGATCTAGCAATACCGCTCCTGGGTAAGTATATATTTACAAACAAAAAGAAAAAAAACACTAATTTGAAAAGATAACATGCACCCCAATGTTCATAGCAGTATTATTTATAATAATCAAGATATGGAAGCAAACTAAGTGTCTATCAACAGATGAATGGATAAAGAAGATGTGATTTCTACAATGGAATAATACTCAGTTATTTTTTTAAAAATGAAATTTTGCTTTTTGCAACAACATGAATGGACCTAATAAACTGAGTCAGACCAAGAAAGACAAACACTGTATCACTAATATGTGAAATCTAAAAAATAAAACAAACTAGTGACTGAAGCAACTTAGCAGCAGCAGCAGCAACAATGAACATAAGGATAAAGAAATAGACTCACAGATACACAGAAGTGGCTACAGTGGTGGAAAGTCAAGATAGTAGTAGGGTACAAACTACTATGTTTAAAATAAATTCCAAGGATATATTAAACAGTGCAGAGAATATAGCCAATATTAATAGTAGCTATAAATGGAATATAATCCATAAAAATTTTAATTACTGTATTGTATACCTGAAGCTAATGTCATATGGTTAATTATATTTATATAAAAAGTCAATTAATTTTAAAATAAATTTTAAAAAAGAATATCTACAAAAAATTTGAGGTAAAAGATATATTCTTGAAATATGCAGAAATTGATGAAAAAATTTAAAAGTGATGCAAACACATGGAAAGATGCATAATGCTCATAGACTGGAAGAATTAATATTGTTAAAATACCCATGCTACCCAAGGCAATCTACAGATTTAATGCAATCTCTATCAAAATACCAATGTCACTTTTCAAAGTACTAGGACAAATAATTCTAAAATTTGTGTGGAACCACTAAAGTCCTCAAGTAGCCAAAGCAATCCTGAGGAAGATCAGCAAAGTTGGAGGTGTCCGGCATTCTGATTCCAAACTATACTTCAAAGCTATAATATCAAAACAGTGTAATACTGGGGGAAAAAGACACATAGATCAAAGGAATGGAATAGAGAGCCCAGAAATAAACCCATACTTACATGGTCAATTAATATATAACAAAGAAGGTGAGACTATACAATGGGGAGAAGACAACTTCTTTTATAAATAATGTTAGAAAAACTAGACATCTACATGCAAAACAATCAAACTGGACTACTATCACACACCATATACCAAAAAAAAAAAAAACCTCCAAATGGATTACTGACTTAAGTGTCCATAGATAGATGAATGGATGAAGATGTTATATATACAGTGTAATATTATTCAGACATTTAAATATTGAAATCTTGCCATTTATAACGACATGAAAGGTTCAGAAGGTATTATGCTTAGTGAAATAAGTCATACACAGAAAGACAAAGGCCATATAATTCACTTATATGTGGAATCTAAAAAGAAATAAAATGAAATAGGATTCACAATTGTAGAGAAGAAATGGATGGTTGCCAGAGGGAAGGGATGGAGGATAGAGGCAGATAAGTGAAGATTAAAAGGTGTTAATCTCCACTTACATAGTAAGTAAGGGACTTCCCTGGTGGTCCAGTGGTTAAGCCACCACGTTTCCACTTTAGGGGTCCTGGGTTCGATCCCTGGTTGGAGAGCTAATAGCCCATATACTGTGTGGTCGAATGAAAAAAAAAAAAAATAAGCATCAGTATGCTAAGGCATAAAAATAAATAGTAAATAATTCACATAGGTGTAGTATACAGCATAATGAATACAGTCAGTAATATCATAAACAGCTTTGTTACTGGACTTACCATGGTGATCATTTCATAATACTGAATGTGCAAGTGTCAAATTATTATGTAGTGCACTTGAAACTAACATAACACTGTACTTCAATTATATTTCAATTAACCTTAAACCTCAAAAAAATTGTTTAGAAACATGAGAAAAACACACTGCAATTTAGAATCTTGGCAAATCAATTCTGGAAAGACAAAATAAACCCACTTCAAACATTAGCCTCAATGGGTAACATTAGAGCTAGGTACTGCAGTAAATACTATTTCTGTAGTTTTCAAATGTTATCCCCAAAGCACTTCTTCAGTGTTGCAGAAATAATAAAACAATAATTTTCTGTCTGTGTGCTCAGTTGCTCAGTTATTTCCAACTCTTTGTGAAACCATGGACTGTACCCCACTTGGCTCCTCTGTCCATAGAATTTCCCAGGCAAGAATTCTGGAGTGGGGTGCCATTTCCTACTCTAGGAGATCTTCCCAACCCAGGGATCAAACCCCATATCTCTTGCATCTCCTGCATTGGCAAGCAGATTCTGATTTGTTTTTTTAATTTTTAACTTTTTCTTGTTGTTGTTCTTTTAATGTTTCACAATCTTTTTGCTTGCCTGAGTTAAAATCTTGTCTACAAAACATTGCCCACAGTGATCAAGTTAGCTACACTTTAATGAACACATTAGAGAACCTGTTAATGTCATTTTTTGACTCTCTGGCATCCTAAATTAATTAGATTTTCACTAGACCAAGGCCAGAGAAGGCAATGGCACCCCACTCCAGTACTCTTGCATGGAAAATCCCATGGACGGAGGAGCCTGGAAGGCTGCAGTCCATGGGGTCGCTGAGAGTCGGACACGACTGAGCAACTTCACTTTCACTTTTCACTTTCATGCATTGGAGAAGGAAATGGCAACCTACTCCTGTGTTCTGGCCTGGAGAATCCCAGGGACGGTGGAGCCTGGTGGGCTGCCGTCTATGAGGTCGCACAGAGTTGGACACAACTGAAGCGACTTAGCAGCAGCAGCAGCAGACTAAGGTAATTGCATCATAAATGCTCTTCCAGCTGTCACTCTTGAGTGATTTGTGTAAAAGGAAATTTGTAGACTATACTCAGGACAGGGATTCTAAAGTCTTTCTTACTTTAGATTAATCCTACGAGGTCTTGAAAGATTTGGACCCTGCTTCCTTCTCATATGTTTTCTTCTTCCTCTTGCTCCTTCTAATCCACTGTGTTTCAGAACAGCTGTGTGCTTTGAACACACCAAGATCATTGCTGCTCAGAGCTCTTCATATTCCCATTTACTGCCACCACCTTCCCAAATACCAATACAAGACTGGTTTCTGAAAACCCTGCCTAAATCTAAAATTTCGTCCTCCTCACACTTAGATGGTCTTTATCCTGTATCTTTGTTCTGTTTTTTTCCCTTGCATACATAATTCTGTGAAATCAGATAGGCTTGTTCCTATGTGTTCAGAATATTCTGCATCAAGGAATGTTCTAGTATATATGGAAGTAAGCACTCAACAGAGAGTTGCTTTATAAATGAATGAACCATTTTAAGCAACAGTATTGCTAAAACGATATCATACTAGATTTTCTGGAACTTTCAATTTTACTTATGTCTTTATTTTGGCACTTTACCAAATATAGATTATTTAGACCAAATAAATTATTCAATTTTTAAAAATTTTTTTAATTTATTTATTTTAATTAGGAGCTAATTACTTTACAATATTGTATTGGTTTTGCCATACATCAACATGAATCCACCACAGGTGTACATGTGTTCCCAATCCTGAACTCCCCTCCCACCTCCCTCCCCATACCATCCCTCTGGGTCATCCCAGTGCACCAGCCCCAAGCATCCTGTATCCTGCATCAAACCTGGACTGACAATTCATTTCTTATATGATATTATACATGTTTCAATGCCATTCTCCCAAATCATTCCCCCCCGTCCCTCTCCCACAGAGTCCAAAAGACTGTTCTATACATCTGTGTCTCTTTTGCTGTCTCACATACAGGGTTGTCATTACCATCTTTCTAAATTCCATATATATGCATTAGTATACTGTATGGGTGTTTTTCTTTCTGGCTTACTTCACTCTGTATAATAGGCTCCAGTTTCATCCACCTCATTAGAACTGATTCAAATGTATTCTTTTTAATGGCTAAGTAATACTCCATTGTGTATATGTACCATAGCTTTCTTATCCATTCACCTGCTGATGGATATCTAGGTTGCTTCCATGTCCTGGCTATTATAAACAGTCCTGCGATGAACATTGGGGTACACGTGTCTCTTTCAATTCTGGTTTCCTTGGTGTGTATGCCCAGCAGTGGGATTGCTGGGTCGTGTGGCAGTTCTATTTCCAGTTTTTTAAGGAATCTCTGCACTGTTCTCCATAGTGGCTGTACTAGTTTGCATTCTCACAAACAGTGTAAGGGGGTTCCCTTTTCTCCGCATCCTCTCCAGCATTTATTGCTTGTAGACTTTTGGATCGCAGCCATTCTGACTGGCGTGAAATGGTACATCATTGTGGTTTTGATTTGCATTTCAAATTTTAAAATAAAAAGTAGAATAGAACAGAACTATGTCTCTGTATGGAGAAGGCAATGGCACCCCACTCCAGTACTCTTGCCTGGAGAATCCCATGGACGGAGGAGCCTGGTGGGCTGCAGTCCATGGGGTCACTAGGAGTCGGACACGACTGAGCGCCTTCACTTTCACTTTTCACTTTCATGCATTGGAGAAGGAAATGGCAACCCACTCCAGTGTTCTTGCCTGGAGAATCCCAGGGATGGGGGAGCCTGATGGGCTGCTGTCTATGAGGTCGCACAGAGTCGGACACGACTGAAGTGGCTTAGCATAGCATGTCTCTGTAACAAATTTTTATAGTACATAAATTGGATATTAGTAGGATTCTTTTTCGGAGAAGGCAATGGCACCCTACTCCAGTACTCTTGCCTGGAAAATCCCATGGATAGAGGAGCCGGGTGGGCTACAGTCCATGGGGACACTAAGAGTCGGACATGACTGAGCGACTTCACTTTCATTTTTCACTCTCATGCATTGGAGAAGAAAAAGGCAACCCACTCCAGTGTTCTTGCCTGGAGAATCCCAGGGACGGGGGAGCCTGGTGGGCTGCCATCTATGGGGTCGCACAGAGTTGGACATGACTGAAGCAACTTAGCAGCAGCAGCAGCAGGATTCTTTTTATAATTATTTATGAGCTAGGCATATACTTACTGTAAATACCCTAAAAAGTGGATTATGTAGTAAATAATGGAATTATCAAACACTGCATATGTTGAGAATTATATAGAAAGTCCTTCCAATTTAGATAGATTAGCTTGTTTGCAAATTAGTTAATTAAAAAAAAAAACTTTGAAGAAAAGCTTAAAGCAGGACATTTTTAAAAAGTAAGCTAATTTTACAAAGCATGTTTGTTGGAAAGCAACAGATTTAATTTTTTTAATTAGATATATTCTCAAAATAACAAATTTGTCATTAACTTGTCATTAGTTTAATAAAATTATTTTCTAAACCAAGTTTATTATTTGGACAAGGATATACCAAAATATAATAGTGTTCATTTTTGTATTATAGTTTTGGAATAATTTTGTTTGTTTTCGTCTTTGTATTTTTGCAAATTGCCTGTGTTTTCTACAATAAATATATATTGTGTTGGTATTTTGTTTCTAAGATGGATCAAAAATGTCCTCATAGAAAACAGAACAACCTTGTGAAATTACCACTTTTGTAGATCAAAAAATTTTAAATGTAGGAATTTTCATATTATTATACCTATGAAGAACCATTTCTAGTAAACTCAATTTGCAAGTTGGCCAACTTACAAATGAGATGTTACATGTATGTACAATATTTTTTAAAAAACTGAACTCTTCAAACAATTGAGGAAAATATCTTGCCAAATAAAAAAGTAAACCAACCAATGACATTAACCCAACTTATACTAATTTAAGGAAAATAAAAGTAACTTACTGGGTCACATAACTAAAAAGTTCAACAGGAATCCAGGGACAGCTCAATCCAGGGCTCAAATGACAGTGAAATCATAAACAGAAGAAAATGGCCTCTACTTTTTCTCTGCTTTCTCTCCTTGGCTTCCCTTAGGCAGATTATTTCCACTTGATGGGAAAGATGATTCCTGCATATCTAGTGACTAAGTTGTCCCTAGCTGGGTCACATGCACATCTTTGATGTATCATTGTGTCCATGTGGATAGGGTGTTCTGGCCAGACTGAGTCACAGAGCATCCCCTCTGGAAGGTAAGGCTGACAAGAATAGCTTGTAATTTGCAAGGGATATTTCCCTAAAGATAAAACAACAAAGTGGTTGGTATCTGTTATATGGGTTCTAAAATATTTTTAGAAAAGTAATTTGTTTGGTTTTGATGGTTACAAGCATAACTGTTTCTATGTTTGTATAAGTAATCAATAGATAACAATAAAATACAATATCAGACTCGAAGGGTGAATCATGAAATAACAGAATAGGAAGTACATCAGATATTTTAGGAAAACAAATACATTATTAACAGCAACAATTTTTAGTGTAACCATGATTGAGTTATTCATTATAATTTATGTTTTCTTTCAATATCTGCTTAACAAAAGAAGTTAAGACAGTAAAACAGACTTTTTAAATTTTGTATTTGAATGAAACCAAAAATATAAAGACTAAAAATGAATCATAACCCTGCCATTTAAAAAATTATTTTTAAACAAGTAATCTGATTATCTTTCTGCCATGCTATCTTAATCCCTAGAGTTAACCACTATTAATAATCCAGATATAGGCTTCCTAAATTTTCTACAAATTTATATAGGTGGGCTTCCCTGGTGGCTCAGATGGTAAAAAGTCTGCCTGCAATGCAGGAGACCTGGGTTCGATCCCTGGGTCGGGAAGATCCCCTGGAAAAGGAAATGACAACCCATTCCAGTATTCGTGCCTGGAAAATCCCATGGACAAAGGAGCCTGGTGGACTACAGTCCATAGGGTTGCAAAGAGTCAGAAGCGACTGAGCGACTAGCACTTCACATCTCTATCTCTACCTCTCTATGTATTGTTTAATGAACAGAACTGAAATCATGCTTTGCAAGTTAGTTGCAATTTGTTTGTTTGTTTTTAATTTAGCAATTATATTACTTAGGATTATGTTTGACTAAATGACTAAATGATTGTTTGACTAAATTCTAGCTAAATGACTAGAATCATGGTGGTTTAAAATAAGATAAAATTAATTTCTTCTCCATGTTATAGTTCTATGATCATTAGGTAGTCAGATTCCTTCTATCTCATTTTTCCACTCCCCTCCTTGAGATTTCAGCCTCGTAGGCCAAGATGTGGCCCTTGTTCTATCTATCCTGTCTACCCTCTCTAGCCAGCAGGAGAGAGAACACAGCATGCTGTCACAATGAGAACACCGAATGAAAGTTGTGCCTAGGACAGCTGCAAGGGAGCCTGGGGAAATGCAGTCCTTACCTTGGTGATCATGTTATCCCTGTTAATCATGCCTTTTAATTTTATGTATTTTCTAATATTTTTACTTATGAGCCTAACTGATCTTGGAAAGACTGATCCTTCCAGCGCTAGCCACTTCCTCAAGACAGTGAAGGACTCCCCTGCAAGTGGACCTTTCATCTACAAACCAACCAGTCTAAAGCCCACACTCTCCACTTTTTCCTTTATTGAGCAATCATAGCCCAAGCTGATTATGATCCCCCAAGTATCAGACAACTAGGAGCATCCCCTATACCCTAGAGCCTGAAGAATTATTTAATCTAGTCATTCTTAAATTTGCTTAGCTGTTTACACTGCCTCACTCATTCCTTCCTGCCAGAATCCCAACAAAGGTTCTTGGCCACATTTTCCCCTTCCTCCTTCTTGGGACTGACACACCCTGGTGCTCCCCCCATGTGGCCCCTTGTTGTATCTTATGCCTCCTGTTTCTAGAGATCTTTGAGTGTAAAAACTACCTTCATGACTGTCATTTCTGATCTGTACGTCTTACCACACTGATCAAAACAAACCCTGGGTCCATTTTAAAACATCTCCAGATAATGGTAATGGTTTGCACATCACTCTGTGAATATACTAAAATCACAGAATTAAAAACCATTTAAAACAGTGAATTTTATACTATGTGAGTTATATCTAAATTTTAAGTTAAATAAAATAATAAAACAATGGGCTTTGTTACAGTAGAAAAATGAAATAATATTAAGGGGAGATAGCTATGCTACAACAATATCATATATCAGATAAGAACATAAAAATATCTCTCATTTTTATGTCTGTCCAATATTATTCAGTATATTGTATTTTATTTAACCTTTTACTTAACAATAAATGTCTAGATTGCTCCCTTTTTTCCCTGTTATAAACTATTCTGTAATTTACAACAAGATCATGCTCTTATTATTATAAGATAGATTGTTAGAAATATAATTCTTAAATTAAAGGATATGTGATTTTTTTAAACTAGATACTGCACATTACTTTCCAAAATATTGTACTAATTTAGGAGGATTCTATTAAAGGACTGCGTGCCCATTAATTTTTTTACTTAGCACTACCTGTTATTTATCTTTTTAATTTTTAACAATCTAATTGGTTGTAAAAACAGATCATTTCAGTTCAATCGCTCATTCATGTCCGACTCTTTGTGACCCCATGAACCACAGCACACCAGGCCTCCCTGTCCATCACCAACTCCCGGAGTTTACCCAAACTCATGTCCATTGAGTCAGTGATGCCATCCAACCGTCTCATCCTCTGTCATCACCTTCTCCTACTACCTTCAATCTTTCCCAACATCAGGGTCTTTTCAAATGAGTCAGCTCTTCGCATCAGGTGGCCAAAATATTGGAGTTTCAGCTTCAGCATCAGTCCTTCCAATGAACCCCCAGAACTGATTTCCTTTAGGATGGACTGGTTGGATCTCCTTGCAGTCCAAGGGACTCTCAAAAGTCTTCTCCAACACCACAGTTCAAAAGCATCAATTCTTCGGCGCTCAGCTTTCTTTATAGTCCAACTCTCACATCCATACGTGACTACTGGAAAAACCATAGCCTTGACTAGACGGACCTTTGTTGACAAAGTAATGTCTCTGCTTTTTAACATGCTGTCTAGGTTGGTCATAACTTTCCTTCCAAGGAGTAAGCATCTTTTAATTTCATGGCTGCAATCACCATCTGCAGTGATTTTGGAGCCCCCAATAAAATAAAGTCTGACACTGTTTCCACTCTTTCCCCATCCAGTTGCCATGAAGTGATGGGACTGGATGTTGAGCTTTAAGCCAACTTTTTCACTCTCCTCTTTCACTTTCATCAAGAGGCTCTTTAGCTCTTCTTCACTTTCTACCATAAGGGTGGTGTCATCTGCATATCTGATGCTCTTTTAAAGTTGTGTAACTTCGAATATATGGGTTATTTAGCATTATTTTTATGTTGATTAGCCTTTTTCAGTTCTTTCTCAGACAATTGCCTATTCATGACATTAATTCTTTATTAAGCTAGGGTATATAACCATTTGTTAACCAGGGACATTGATATTAATCTGCTCTGCTGTGCTGTGCTTGGTCACTCAGTCGTGTCCAACTCTTTGTGTCCCTATGGACTGTAGCCCACCAGGTTCCTCTGTCCATGGGGATTTTCCAGGTTAGAATACTGGAGTGGGTTGCCATGCCCTCCTCTAGAGGATCTTCCCAACCCAGGGATCAAACCTGTGTCTCCTGCATTGTAGGTGGATTCTTTACCGTCTGTGCCACTGTCTGGAAATACAGAAGATCATCTCATTATATGTCTAAGAATGTGTCTTCTTTTCACTAATTCTGACTAGCTCTCAGTGTTTCTTTGAGGAAAACTCATTTTTTATCCATTCCAGGGTACTTTTCTTCAGTTGTTTCTTTGGAAATTTCTCCTTCTCAATTTTTTACTACTGCTAGGACTCACAGAGTGTGCATTCTAGATATCCTGAATCAATCCTCCTTTACATTTTATATCTTCACTTGAGAGTTTCCATTTCCTTGTGATTTTAAGATAGGTCTTCCATATTTTTAAAGATGAGCACTGAGTTTTCTGTGTTGCCCTTCCTGTTTTTAATTTCCCTAATGTGTTTTCCTTTTCTTTCACAGTATCTTATTGTGTCACATTAAAAATTCTGAGTGCACGTTTTTAATTACTCTTCCATTTCATCAAATAAATCTTCCTTAAAAGTGAAAGTGTTAATAGCTCAGTCGTGTCTGACTGTTTGCAACCACCTGGACAGTAGCCCACCAGGCTCCTCTATCCATGGGCTTTTCCTGGCAAGAATACTACAGTAGGTAGTCATTCCCTGCTTCAGGGGATCTTTCCAACCCAGGGACCGAAGCTGGGTCTCTCACATTGCAAGCAAGCAGGTTCTTTACTGTCTGAGCCAAGGAAGCGTATCTGCCTTAGGAGAGCCATCTTCTGTGGTGATTCAACTTGGTCTCCTTTTTAAACTCTACTTTTGGGCTTCCCTGATAGCTCAGTTGGTAAAGAATCCACCTGCAATGCAGGAGACCCTGGTATGATCTCAGGGTTGGGAAGATCCCCTGGAGAAGGGAAAGGCTACCCACTCCAGTATTCTGGCCTGGAGAATTCCATGGACTGTATAGTTCATGGGGTCACAAAGAGTCGGACACGACTGAACAACTTTCACTTTCACTTAATTATTCTTTACTGATTCATGTCAGAGTATTGGTTGCCTTCACACAGGTGCTAGATAAGTAATAGTAATGTGGCCACCAATCAAATATTAATCAGGTTTTCTTTTCCAGTGTAGAGCTTATCTACCACAGCATAAGAAGGGGTAGAGGAAGACAGCCCACTTGATTCTCAGGGTTCTGCACCTGGGAGGGCAGGTCCTTCTCCCGCCGACTGAAGGCACATTCGTCATAAGTAGGAAAGGCAGAGTTTTCCTGTAACCACAGGCAGCTAGCTGCAGCAGAATGTCTGCTCTTAAGATGAGAACATCCTCTTGGCTCCTAGGCTCCCAAAGACAGTTTCAGGACTGTCCAACTTCACCTCAGTTTCTGCAAGAGAGGTTAGCGTTTACTAGCCCACTAGCTACCTCTGTTCAATAAGTAGATCTTTGACTTAACTGTTTTCCCCTCACATTTATTTGTTTCCTGTCTCTCCCAATGCCATGGCTGGTCTGTCTCCTGTCTTCTTTCTCCCTTTTCATGGGCTTTCTGATACACTTCTACCCTCTACATACATTAAGTATATATCCATAAGCATATACATGTATAAGGCAGTATTACTGTACCTTAGAAAAGGGAAATGGATGTAAGCTTTTAATTCAGGTGCCTTTTTTTTTAGGAAGCAGTGCAACTTTTTAATATTGTGGGTGGTATACATGTAATATTTGGTACATGTTAAATAAAAATAATTATCACAATTAACTTCATCTCTGGACTTGCAAGGAATATTAAAATTAGAATATGAATATTTTTGTTAGACTGAACCTTTCTGCTTAGACTAATGATGAGACAAAATATGATAATTTATACACTAAAATATTTATTTTAAGAATGATTTGCTATATTTATTGACAGCTTGTAGAAATTGGTGATAAACTAATAGGTACAAGGTATGTACAGATTTAATTTAGGACTAAAATATATATCGTACTCTTAAACATCTTTAATGCATGGTTTACATATAAAGATACAGATTCTGAGTGCTTCAGAGTAAATGGTATAGAAGGTTGACAAAAGAGATTAGTTCAGAGGAGATAAAATAAAACAAACTACCAGTATTTCATAATACATATGACCAATATCTGGGATTCCCAGCTGGCACAGTGGTAAAGAATCTTCCTGCCAATACAAGAGACACAGGTTCAATCCCTGGGTTGGGAAGAACCCCTGGAGGAGGAAATGGCAACCCACTCCAGTATTCTTTCCTGGAAAATCCCATGCAGAGAGGAGCCTAGTTGGGTATAGTCCAGGTGGTTGCAAAGAGTCAGACATGACTGAGCGACTCGACATGCATAACCAGTATCAAGAGTATTACACAATACACATAGCCATTAATAGCCATTAATAAGCCATTAAAGCAAGATGAAACCTTGCTATAACGTTGCCTTCCCCCGAAAATTGCCTGAAATTGTAATGACAATGCACAAAAAAGGAAAAAAATCTGAATTAGTCTCAAGAATAAGAGTATAAATCTCTAGAGATTTTGATGAATATTCTAAAATAAAACCATCAAATAAGTGGTTTTGAAGAGATACGTTAGTAATCAGAGAGGCAGGGTATACAGCCCCAAATACCCACAAGTAAAACTGTCAGAGCCATTCCTTTAGGAACAATGAAGTTGCAAATTAGCAGAGGCTGTAGGTGTGGGAAAGCACTCAGAACTCAGTGACTAATGACATTTCTATCAAATTGCTGTTGCCCTTCCTATCTACTTAACTTCCTTTCCCCACTTCCATGTATTCAAAGCCACTGAAAATGGTGGCACACACCCCTGGGGTTAAGAGAAGAGGCTGGCTTTCTAGAGAAGTAAAGCAGTGTGCCTGAAGAGCAACAGAGTTCTTATGTGGGTGCTGAAACCAGTGTCAAGCTTCCTTATTTTTTGCTTGAAACTGTGAATGGGTAGATTTGCCTATTCCTCACCCATTAGTGCATCCTAGAGTTAAAACCTGCTGGTCAGTAGCTTCCATAAGGTTCTTATCCATATCCATCAGAGGACAGAAAGAATGAAAACCATAATCACAGAAAATTAATCAAACTGATCTCATGGACCATAGCCTTGTCTAACTAAATGAAACAATGAGCCATGCCGTGTAGGGCCACCCAAGATGGATGGGTCATTGTGGAGAGTTCTGACAAAATGTGGTCCACTGGAGAGGGGAATGGCAAACCACTTCAGTATTCTTGCTTTGAGAACCCCATAAACAGTATGAAAAAGCAAAAAGATAGGACACTGAAAGATGAACTCCCCACGTCGGTAGGTACCCAATATGCTACTGGACAACAATGCAGAAATAAATTCAGAAAGAATGAAGAGATGGAGCCAAAGCAAAAACAACACCCAGTTGTCGATGTGACTGATGCTGGAAGTAAAGTCCAATGCTAAAGAACAATATCGCATGGGAACCTGGAATGTTAGGTCCATGAATCAAGGCAAATTGGAAGTGGTCAAACAGGAGATGGCAAGAGTAAACATCAACATTTTAGGAATCAGTGAACTAAAATGGACTGGAATGGGCGAATTTAACTCAGATGACCATTATATCTACTACTATGGGCAAGAATCCCTTAGAAGAAATACAGTAGCCCTCATAGTTAACAAAAGAGTCCAAAATGCAGTACTTTGGTGCAATCTCAAAAACGACAGAATGGTCTCTCTTTGTTTCCAAGGCAAACCATTCAGTATCATAGTAATCCAAGTCTATGCCCCAACCAGTAATGCTGAAAAGATGAAGTTGAACGGTTCTATGAAGACCTACAAGACCTTCTAGAACTAACACTCCAAAAAGTTGTCCTTTTCATTATAGGGGACTGAAATGCAAAAGTAGGAAGTCAAGAGATACCTGGAGTAACAGGCAGATTTGGCCTTGGAGTACAGAATGAAGCAGGGCAAAGACTAACAGAGTTTTGCCAAGAGAATGCACTGGTCATATCAAACGCCCTCTCCCAACAGCACAAGACTCTACACATGGACATCACCAGATGGTCAATACCAATATCAGATTGATTATATTCTTTGCAGCCAAAGATGGAGAAGCTCTATACAGTCAGCACAAACAAGACCAGGAGCTGACTTTGGCTCAGAACATGAACTCCTTATGTCAAAATTCAGAGTTAAATTGAAGAAAGTAGGTAAAACCACTAGACCATCCAGGTATGACCTAAATCAAATCCCTTACAATTATACAGTAGAGGTGACAAATAGATTCAAGGGATTAGATCTGACAGACAGAGTGCCTGAAGACCTATGGACAGAGGTTCGTGACACTGTATAGGAGGCAGTGATCAAGATCATCCCCAAGAAAAAGAAATCCAAAAGGCAAAATGGTTGTCTGAGGAGGCCTTACAAATAGCTGTGAAAAGAAGAGAAGCTAAAGGCAAAGGAGAAAAGGAAAGATATACCCATTTGAATGCAGAGTTCCAAAGAATAGCAAGGAGAGATAAGAAAGCCTTCCTCAGTGATCAATGCAAAGAAATAGAGGAAAACAATAGAATGGGAAAGGCTAAAGATCTGTTCAAGAAAATTAGAGACAACAAGGGAACATTTCATGCAGAGATGGGCACAGTAAAGGACAGAAATGGTATGGACCTAAGAGAAGCAGAAGATATTAAGAAGAGGTGGCAAGAATACACAGAAGAACTGTACAAAAAAAAAAAAAATCTTAATGACTCAGATACCCACAGTGGTGTGATCACTCACCTAGAGCAGACATCCTGGAATGTGAAGACAAGTGGGCCTTAGGAAGCATCACTATGAACAAAGCTAGTGGAGGTGATGGAATTCCAGTTGAGCTATTTCAAATCCTAAAAGATGATGCTGTGAAAGTGCTGCACTCAATATGCTAGCAAATTTGGAAAACTCAGCAGTGGCCACAGGACTGGAAAAGGTCAGTTTTCATTCCAATCCCAAAGAAAGACAGTGCTAAAGAATGTTCAGACTACCACATAATTGCACTCATCTCACACCTAGCAAAGTAATGCTCAAAATTCTCCAAGCCAGGCTTCAACAGTATGTGAACCATGAATTTCCAGATGTTCAAGCTGGCTTTAGAAAAGGCAGAGGAACCACAGATCAAATTGTCAACATCTGTTAAATCATTGAAAAAGCAAGAGAGTTCCAAAAAAACATCTATTCCTGCTTTATTGACTATGCCAAAGCCTTTGACTCTGTGGATCACAACAAACTATGGGAAGTTCTTCAGGAGATGGGAATACCAGACCATCTTACATGCCTCCTGAGAAATCTGTGTTCAGGTCAAGAAGCAACAGTTAGAACCGGACATGGAACAATAGACTGGTTCCAAATTGGGAAAGGAGTACAGAGAGAGTGGAAAATACATTGCCTCCATAACATAAGAACAGGCTGCCATTGCCAGAGGTGTGGGAGAGGGGTAGTGTTGTGGAGGGGGAGCTGCAGAGGTCCAGCCAAACTATTTATAGAGTGAGGGTCAGAAACAAAGATTTGTTTGACATGCAAAGAATAAGAAACTCTTTCTTTCTGAAATCGTTTTTGAAATTTAAAATGCATACACATGATATGGGAAGAATTAGATTCCAAAAACATGGTACATGAGCTCAAAGGAAAGAAATCCCATGAGGACAGCTGTGCGAAAATTCCCTGAGAACAATTAGACTAAATTAGAAAAGTCATCCTAAATTTCCAAAAGAATGTCCTTAAATACAAGAACGGTATGGGTGTTGTTGAATAGCATGATTGTGAAGCTAGCAAATCTAGTCACTAGTGACTAGCTACTAGCCACACATGCCCATTTGCATTTGAATTTAAGTTTTGTTTCCTTTGCCACACTACCCACATTTCCAGGGCTTAACAGCCACATGCAACTAGTGGCTACTAGACTGCACAGCACATATATAAAATATTTTCATCATCACTGAAAAGTCTGTTTAAGATATTTGATCTTGGTGGTATGGTGAGCATAAGTCATGCATTCATTTTTCACCAAATACCCATTGAGTAGCTTCTTTCTGAAGAATAGAAAAGGCTGAGACTATAACATCCACAATATAGCAAAGGCCTTCTCATGGGACCTTAGTATGTAACAGACAGATAATAAACAAAAAATGTATAGTATAATGAAAAGGGTTGACAGCTGCTAAGAGAACTAAAGTAGTGTACGGAGATAGAAGAGATTGAGAGCAAGGGCTATTTGAATTCGGGTAAGAGTGGAGGCACTGATGCTGAAGCTGAAACTCCAATATTTTGGCCACCTGATGCAAAGAACTGACTCATTTGAGAAGCCCATGATGCTGGGAAAGATTGAAGGTGGGAGAAGAAGGGGACGTCAGAGGATGAGATGGTTGGATGGCATCACCAACTCAATGGACATGAGTTTGAATAAACTCTGGGAGTTGGTGGTGGACAGGGAGGCCTGGCATGCTGCAGTCTGTGGGGTCAGAAAGAGTTGGACATGACTGAGCAACTGAACTGAACTCAACTGCTGAATGGAGGCTTCTCTGAGAATGTGATGTGTCAGAGAACAGGGTTTAAAAAGTCACATGAAACCCTGTAGGAAGAAAATTCCAGGTAAAGAGAAAAACAAGTGAAAAGACCCTGAGGTAAAAACTTTTTTTTCTTAGTTGAAATGTAGTTGCTTTACAATGTTGGCCAATATTTGCTATATAGCAAAGTTACTCACTTTGACACATACATAGATTCTTTTTTAATATTTTTTCCCATTTTGGTTTATCTGAGGAGATTGAATATAGTTCCCTGTGCTATACAGTAGGACCTTGTTGTTTATAAATTCTGAGTGTAATAGTTTGCATCTACCAACCCCAAATTCCCAGTCTATCCATCTCCCTCTCCAATACCCCTTGGCAACCGTGAGTCTTGTCTCTATGTCTGTGAGTCTCTTTCTGTTTTGTAGATAGGTTCGTATGTATCATATTTTAAATTCTATATATAAGTGATATCATATCATGGTATTTGTATTTCTCTTTCTAACTTACTTCCCTTAGTATGATAATCTCTAGTTGCATCCATGTTGCTGCAAATGCCATTATTATTTTTAATGGCTGAATCTTCTTTATTCATTCCTCTGTTGATGGACATTTAAATTGTTTCCATGTTTTGGTTATTGTGAATAGTGCTACTATGAACATAGGGGTGCACGTATCTTAAGTTACAATTTTGTCTGGTATATGCCCAGGAATGGGGTTGCTGGATCATAAGTTAATTCTATTCTGTTTTCTGAGGAACATCCATACTGTTTTCCATAGTGGCTCCACCAACTTACATTCCCATCAACACTGTGGAAGGGTTCCTTTTCTCCAGTCCTCTCAGCATTTGTTATTTGGAGACTTTTTTAATGGTGGCCATTTGAGTGGTGTGAGATAGTACTTCTTTGTAGTTTTGATTTGCATTTCTCTAATAATGATATTGGGGATCTTTTCATGTGCCTACTGGCCATCTGTATGTCTTCTGTGGAGAAATGTCTATTAAGGTCTTATGTTTTAATTGAGTTGACTTTTTTGTTTTGTTTTGAGTTGTATAAGCTGTTTGTATATTTTGGCAACAAAGCCCTTGCCATTCCCATCATTTGCAAGTATTTTGTCCCATTTCCTAGGTTATCTTCAAAAGATGGTAAGTTTGACTAGATCCCTTTGTTTATTTTTGCCTTTATTTCTATTGCCTTGGGAGACTGACCTAAGAAAGAGAACATTTTGCCTATGCTGTTCTCTAAGAGTTTTATGGTATTGTACCTTAGGTTTAAGTCTTTAAACCATTTTGAGTTTATTTTTGTGCATATTGTGAGGGTATGTTCTAACATTTATTTACATGTGACTGTCCAACTTTCCCAGGGCCTCCCAGGTAACTAGTGGTAAATAATCCATCTGCCAGTGCAGGAGCCACAACAAATGTGAGTTTCATCCCTGGGTCGGGAAGATCCTCTGGAGGAGGAAATGACAACCCACTCCAGTGTTCTTGCTGGGATAATCCCAGGAAGAGAGGAGCCTGGCAGGCCACAGTCCAAGGGGTTGCAAAGAGTCAACAAGTGAGCACATCTAACTGTCCCAGAACCACTTGCTGAAGAGACTGTATTTTTACCTTTGTCAAAGGTTAATTGACCATAGGTGTGTGGATTTGTTTCTGGACTCTATTTGGTTCTGTTGATCCATAGGTCTGTTTTTGTACCAGTACCATACTGTTTTGATTACTGTAACTTTGTAGTATTGTCTGAAGTCTCAGAGTTTTATACCTCCTGCTTTGTTTTTGTTACTCACTATTGCTTTGGCAATTCTGAATCTTTTATGGTTCCATATAAAATTTTGGATTACTTGTTCTGTGCTGTGTTTAGTCAGTCATGTCTGACTCTTTGCAACCCCATGGACTGTAGCCCACCAGGTTCCTCTGTCCATGGCGATTCTCCAGGCAAGAATACTGGAGCGGATTTTCATGCCCTCCTCCAGGGAATCTTCCCAACCCAGTGATTGAACCCAGGTCTCCTGCATTGCAGGCAGATCCTTTACCATCTGAGCCACCAAAGGTCATGGGTAATTTTATTGGGGTCATATTGAATCTGAGATTACTTTGGATAGTATTATCATTTTAATAATGGTAATTCTTCCAATAAAAGAGTATGGAATATCTTTCCATTTCTTTGAATTCTTTTTAATTTCTTTAATCAATAGAAGAACTTTGTTGATCCTCAACATTTGTGACAGAATGGTAAGGGGTTTCTGAAACAGCAAACATGGAGGGCAGTAGAAGGAAAGAATGTCAGAGAAGTAAGCAGAGGCCATATTATACAGGAAATCACAGGCAAGAGTCAGGGTGTAGAGTTTTGTCCTAGGAGTAATGGGAAATTTGTGCATAGGGGAGGGTAACATGATCAAATTTATGTTCTAAAACCATCCCTTTAGCTGTTTTGGTATCAAATTAATGACAGAAATTCAGATATAGAAGCAAAATTCTATCTAAAAAACTTTATATAAAGCAAATGCATCTACAAGAAAGTTCCTCATTCATATAGGATGCAAATGGAACTAGGAAATGATCTATCCAATGAATGGAGCTTAAGAATTAAGCTTTCATTTAACCTTGAGATCTGAAACATTCTCCTTCAAAGGACAGGTTTAGTGATAAAATTATACTTCCTTGTCTACAAATTAATTTTAATAATGGGTTTTACAAAGAATAATTATGTGAGCAAACTATTATGTCTTATTTATTACAAGTAAATATTCATAATAAATCTATAAGCAAAGAATGAAATAAAATCATATTAATGGTTACAGATTTGAGATTATACAAATTTAAAAGAATAATATAACTGACAATTCAGAAGGTGGAGACTAGCAAAAATTTTTTCATGTCACATAGTGAAATGTTGATGGAGTAATTAATAGAAGTTTAAATGTTAAAACATTATTTACCAGCATTAACTAGAATAAGACTAAAAATAAATAACAAAGGTAACAAAATTCAGGAAGAGGTCAGTATATTAGAAGGGAGTCAGTTGATCTATTTAAATCTGTTGAATCAAGAAATACCAGTAAAAATATATTACTCATAATTATTATAATCCCTAGGATAATAAATCAAAAATGTGTAAAATGTGGTTATCTCTAAGGAACAAAAGAGTTATGAGAGCTTCTTTGTGGTCATTTAATATCATTTTGAAGCATTTGAATTTTTAACTATGTGCTTGTCATGCTTTATAATAATAATGATAATTCTACATAAGATATAAAATATTACTGATATTATATATTACACTTAATTTCTTCAAAAAATAAAATTTATATGTATTAGCAAAAACAAATTTAGATGCTGAGTAAATGTTCCACTTTTTTTTTTCTTTATGTGTATTTTGTTTGCTGTAAGTAACCACAGCAAACATTAGAAATAGCTTATTCAAAAAATGGGCCGTACAGCCAGTTCAGCTATAATAAAAGCAAATTTTTAAAATTGTTCTCAATGCTTCCAGGCCTAGTGTTGAAAAATACATGATTGAAATTTAAAGAATAAATGGATATAAATTGCAAGTCATATTGAGTATTAAAAGCCATGATACATAGGTCATGACAAAAATTGCCATCCAACATTTTCTTTTCCCAAAAGGTAAATAATTCATACATAATGAATTATGTACAAGAGGAAAAAAGGAAGAAGAGAATAGTAACATTTTGTTGTATTTGATCAATATAGAGATTTAAATGCACAAAGAAAGATCTCTGAGGCTAATGCCAAACCTGAAAAAGTTGTTGGCAGCTTTTATACCCTTTAAGACCAATTGCTGCATAATCAGAGGTCATAAGAGATGAAAGCTGCTGTGTGTTCCAAGTAAATGTCTGGCATATACAGCACCTCAGAGGCAGAAAAAAAACTTGAAAAATACCATTCCCAATGTCAGAAAAGAGAGTAGAAAGTGAAAGACAGAGGTGACTCTCATCAGCACAGAGATGATACCCATGATGTCCAATTCACATGCCAAGAGAAGTTGTTTACAGAGAGTAAAAAAGATCGGAAGTTAGCCTAAGGAGTCCCCTGCCAAAATTCATTTTTTAAAAAAAAGACAGTTTTGTTTCAGAAGCACATAAAGAAATCAGTTGAATAAATATCAAAAGGAATCTAAACAGTCAAGATCAGCTCCTTGAAACCTCTTGTATTAACCATATGCCGTGAAATATAAAGCATATTTTAACTATTTAAGGAAAATTTAAAAATCACATTGTGAAGTTGAAGTAATATTAACAGTTTCGTTGCTATGGATGATCATTATAATCTGTAATTACAGCTTTTGAAGAAAGAAGAATCTGTGTTGAAATAACTACATGTATGATTTACAAATCCTAAAAGGAAAGTTTTAAATTCTTTTTAAATAATTCTATATTTGACAAGTTATAATAAATAAGCTCTGATGTTAACCAAAATAACAGAATGTACTCTGAATAGATTAGATATTATACTAACATAATAAGTTCAGTTCAGTTCAGTTGCTCAGTCGTGTCCAACTCTTTATGACCCCATGAATTGCAGCATGCCAGGCCTCCCTGTCCATCACCAACTCCCAGAGTTCACTCAAACTCATGTCCATCGAGTCGGTGATGCCATCCAGCCATCTCATCCACTGTCGTCCCCTTCTCCTCCTGCCCCCAATCCCTCCCAGCATCAGAGTCTTTTCCAATGAGTCAACTCTTCGCATGAGGTGGCCAAAGTACTGGAGTTTCAGCTTTAGCATCATTCCTTCCAAAGAAATCCCAGGGCTGATCTCCTTCAGAATGGACTGGTTGGATCTCCTTGCAGTCCAAGGGACTCTCAAAAGTCTTCTCCATCACCACAGTTCAAAAGCATCAATTCTTTGGTGCTCAGCTTTCTTCATAGTCCAACTCTCACATCCATACATGACTACTGGAAAAACCATAGCCTTGGCTAGGCAGACCTTTGTTGGCAAAGTAATGTCTCTGCTTTTGAATATGCTATCTAGGTTGGTCATAACTTTCCTTCTAAGGAGTAAGCGTCTTTTAATTTCATGGCTGCAGTCACCATCTGCAGTGATTTTGGAGCCCAGAAAAATAAAGTCTGACACTGTTTCCACTGTTTCCCCATCTATTTCCCATGAAGTGATGGGACCAGATGCCATGATCTTCATTTTCTGAATGTTGAGCTTTAAGCCAACTTTTTCACTCTCCACTTTCACTTTCATCAAGAGCTTTTTAGTTCCTCTTCACTTTCTGCCATAAGGCTGGTGTCATCTGCATATCTGAGGTTACTGATATTTCTCCTGGCAACAGAGCCTACAAATTATAAACACAAATATTATACTCATATATTTATCAAGATTTTAAAATTTTTACATTCTTGCCACTAGAGGACCTCAGAAAAAAAGGGTCTTTATAGAATTTACCAAGTAAACAGGGGAAGGGAGTTTCAGTATGAAAGCTATCTAGCCAAATTCTTTCAATTTAGTGAGAACCTTGAGATTGTAAAGAATTATTCTACTAAAGTTTATATACTTAACTATTGCTGAGGCTAGGATTATATAAATAACACTAATATGAAATCTAATTTTGGACAATTATTACTTGAAGTCAGTTTTATATATTATTCAGGTTTATTTATGAAATGTACTTTGCCAACAAAGGTTCGTCTAGTCAAGGCTATGGTTTTTCCTGTGGTCATGTATGGATGTGAGAGTTGGACTGTAAAGAAGGCTGAGTGCCAAAGAATTGATGCTTTTGAACTGTGGTGTTGGAGAAGACTTGAGAGTCCCTTGAACTGCAAGGAGATCCAACCAGTCCATTCTGAAGGAGATCAGCCCTGGGATTTCTTTGGAAGGAATGATGCTAAAGCTGAAACTCCAGTACTTTGGCCACCTCATGTGAAGAGTTGACTCATTGGAAAAGACTCTGATGCTGGGAGGGATTGGG
>NW_011494837.1:809658-834761 GCF_000754665.1 Bison bison bison | reverse complement strand
TCACTGACTCGATGGATGTGAGTCTGAGTGAACTCTGGGAGTTGGTGATGGACAGGGAGGCCTGGCATGCTGCGATTCATGGGGTCGCAAAGAGTCAGACATGACTGAGCGACTGATCTGATCTGATCTAATCTGATTTGTCAGGGCACTTTTGATAAGAAGTCATAGAAATGAAAGTCATACTGTCTTAATCCAAAAAGAGTTTATTGACTCTTGTAACTAGAAATTGAGCACTATTTATCTGCAAGTATGGCTGGATATGAGCTTTCCAGGTAGCACAGTGGTAAGGAATCCACCTGCCAATGCAGGAGAAGCAATAGAGACAGGTTCAATCCCTGGGTCAGAAGATCCCTGGAGTAGGAAATGGCAACCCACTCCAGTATTTTTACCTGGGAAATTCCATGGACAGAGTAGCTGGACTGGCTACAGTACATGGGGTTGCAAAGAATCGGACACAATTGAGTGACTGAACACACACACACATGACTGGATCTAGGATTTTTTTTTTTAAGTTGCTTCTAGTCCCTTGGCCATGCTTTATTCTAGAATGGCCTCACACTGCTTAAGTGGTATTCCCTGTACCTAGAGGTTAACTTCCTAACTACTTCATTTCTGGTTAATCATAGCCTTTATTCTTTAATATTTGTAACAAAATCCTGAATAAATAGGGCTTTATTGGCCTGACATGCCATAGGCTCACTGCTGGAGCTCAACAGGAATGAAAGGATAGATTTAAACCCACCACTACCAGAAAGAAACCACATGAAATGAGAAAAGGGCAAGGTGGTTTTTAAGGAAAATTAATGTGTTCTTCCAAGACCAAAGGAAAATGAACTGCCATTAAGCAAAAGCAGGAGATATCCACTACTTTCAATTGGGTTCATTTTTTCTTATTAAGATGACATCATATGTGACACGTTTAATAGCATGGTGTTGTAGAAAGACCATCAGAAATGGAGGCAGGGAGATGTAATTGTATGACCTTGAGTAAGTTGACAGCCTTTCTGAGTCTACTTTCTTCCTACATAAATTGTTTTAAAAGCGTATTCATCTTTGCAATTCTATAAATGATTTGATGAAGGAAAAAAGAACTTGGTAAATAAAGGCTCATAAGCCAGGCATAAAAATAGGCTTTCTATATTACTCAACTTCAGAGGGCATCATTCATATAGAATATACTAGAAGAAATCCAGCAATTTTAATCTATAAAATGGGACTAATAAACCTTCTTTACAGAATGCTATGGAGATTTAATATGATAATTTGGAAAATGTTCAGTGTAGGGTTGACCACTACTATGGATTGAATTGTGTCCCCCCAAAAGATATATCAATGTCCTTCCTGCTAGTACTTCAGAATGTGACCTTATTTGGAAATAGAATACAGATGTAATTAGTTAAGATGAGGTCATACTGCAATAAGGTGAGCCTTTAATATAACTGGTGTCCTTATAACCAAAGGAGAGAAACACACAGGGAGGAGGATGTCAGGTAAAGACAAATAGGAAAGAAACCCTGTGAAAATGGAAGAGAAAATTAGAGCCCTAAGAAAATTGAAGTGACTAGTTATACACCAAGGTAAGGATTGCAGGCCATCTCCAAAAGCGAAGAGAGTCATGGAACCAGATTATTGCTTAAAACTCTCAGGAGGAATCAGCATTACCAATAGCCTGATTTCAGGCTTCCAGACTTCCAAGCTGTGAGAGAATATGTTTCTGTGGTTTTGTTGGGCAGGAAGGGGGACCCCTTCCAGGGCCCAAGAGTGGGCTTTTATCTAGCACTCAGAATTGAATTGTCCAAGGAAACACACATGTTAACAAAGCAAGAGACTTTATTGGGAAGGGCTGTCCTGGCGGAGAACAGTAGTCTAAGGGAACCCAGGAGAATTGCTCTTCCACGTAGCTTGCAGTCTCAGGTTTTATGATGGGATTAGTTTCCAGGTTTTCTGTGGCTAATCATTCTGACTCAAGTCCTTCCTGGTGGCACACATATTGCTCAGCCAAGATGGATGCCAGTGAGAAGAATTCTGGGAGGTGGTAGGACATGTGGTGTCTCCTTTTGACCTTTCCCAAACTCTTCTGGTTGGTGGTGGCTTGTTAGTTCTGTGTTCCTTACTAGGACCTCCTGTCACTATATAACTCACACGAATAGTTACTATGGTGCCTGGCCAAGGTGGGTGGTTTCATTCAGTGTGCTTCCCCTAACAGTTTTAAGTCACCCAGTTCATACTTTCTTGTAGCATCTCTAGAAAATTAATGCAACCACTAAAGAAGTCATAGTTAGTTAAATTCAAAAGTATTTTAATGTGTTCTAAATATAGCACTACTCATATTTTAAGTCAATTGACATTTAGAAAATAATAATATTCAACAATCTTTGGATTTGTATTGGTCATCTTGAGTATCTTTATAATGCTTGCCACTTCTGCCTATTCCCTTCTAGAAAGCCTCTTGTATTTTGCTTGATATCTTTCTTTTCCAGCTCTTCATCTATTCCTCTGACTAGCTATTTTCTGTCTTTGTCATGTCTCCCCTTTTTGATAGTGGGTGCCTCAGATATTGGGTAGCTTTCTGATACTGGGTGGCCTCAGCAGGATTTCAGTTTGCCAACCAGAGATGAAGTCTGACCCCATCAGTGAGAGCACTGAATCCTAACCACTAGACCACATGGGCCAGTAGCCAGTGACAAGTGTTTACTAGGAAGAAAAAGAGTACGTGTGAATAGACTCATGGGGGTGGACTTAGAGAAAGAGTTGAACTTTTATGGTAGTTGGAATCACTTATATGGAGCATTTCTTCCATGTTTCCTTGGCCAATCATCTTTCTTTGTCTGGCTCTGAGTCTGTATTTGGTTTATTTTAGGACCCTCCCATGTGTGCATGTACATCTCTTGGCGAAGATGGATTCTAGTGAAAAGGCCTGTGGGTAGACTGACGTCACCTACTATGGGTGATGCCCCCTCCCTTTGTGACCCCTCAAGAGACTTTATGCACATGTATAGTTGGGAAGGTCTCCTTGACCTCAAGAATGAGAAATATGTAGTCTCTTTATCTCTTGTCTGGGCAGATCTCAGCTCTTCTCTGGCCCTGCCATTACTGTTTTCTAAAAGTGTCCACCAGAGGCAAAGTCCAGCTATTTACCCTCTTCCTCTTATTATTTTTATGTGGAATTGTAATCAGGAGGCTGGCTGTAAATGCCTAACCTCTAGCCCATCTGTCTCCTGTGTGTGCTAAGTTGCCTCAGACATGTCCAACTCTTGGTGACCCTATAGATTGTAGCCCACCAGGCTCCTCTGTCCATGGGATTCTCCAGGCAAGAATACTGGAGTGGGCTGCCATGCTCTTCTCCAGGGGAATCTTCCAGACACAGGGATCAAACCCATATCTATTATGTCTCCTGCATTGGCAGGTGGGTTCTTTACCACCAGCACCACCTGGGAAGCCCTATCTATCTCCTGCCTCACTTCAATCCTGGGAGAGCCCAGTATTCAACAATCAATCCTCTCGTCTTACTGCAGCCATCAATGACCATTCATGGATTACCAAATTCATGGTAATAGCCAGTATCACTCTTATGAGTTCCAAATATGTACTAGCTGGTTGCTCATATGCATTTAGATATAAAAATCACAGCTCAAAGGAATTATGTCCAAAACAGAAGTCACAGTCTTTTTTCCAAAATATGCTTCTTCCCCAGGATTAGCACAGATTGTTTCTTTCCCTTACTCTTCACATGAAATCCAGGACCAGTCTGTATTCTCTCTACCCTCCTCACTCTCATATCTATCTCCTCCTTTTCATCTCCATTATTAACTTGGTTAAATCTTTCATCTCTTTCCTGAATTATAGAGAATCACATAGCTTGTATCCCTGCCTCAGCTTTTGCTGTCCTTTAATTCATCCTACCCACTGCTGTAGTAATTATCTTTATCAAATAAAAAATAGATAAAATAACACCCCTGCTTCAAAATCTTCAAATTTTTTCACAGGTTGATGGAGAGAGTCCAAGTTCTTTGGCAAAGTATTCAAGGCCCCATTGATCTGGCACTTGCCTCCTTTCTAGGATCAGTTTTGCTAATTGCTATGCATACTTCAGTTCTAATCAACCACTTAACCTCTCCAGAGCAACTCCTTCTGCCTGGAATGTTCCTCTCTCTCAAAGGCCAATACTTTCTGTTTTTAGGTTCAAATTAAGACTTCCCTCCTCCACATAGTATTATAACTCCCTCCCCCGCCCCAACTCAAATTTATTTTATTAATTACAAATTGTATTCCTCTTATTTCTATTCAAATTTCCAACATAACACATAAAACATGATGTTACCCTTATTGTCTTCTACACATTTGTCTCCCCAAGTACCTCATAAAGATAGGGGTTCTCTATTATGTATTTCAACATATGGCACATAACAAGTGCTCAATAAGTGTCTGCTAAATTAATAAACAAAAGAAAAAATAAAGGGATAAATGGATGAGCAAATGTAATTGTCAATATTGAATGATCCCTAAAGACCCCCAGCGAAGTATTTCACTAGACAGTAATTAAATGCTTGATTCTATATACATTGACAGTAATTAAAAGCATAGACTCTCCAGTCAAGTTGCTTGGATTCTCTGCTTGGTCACTTATTTAGGTGACTTTGGGAAAGTTACTTCATTTCTATGCAAAGAAATTGGAATGTAATAGTTCCCTCTTCATTGTTTTCTTAGGAAGATTAGCTGAACATGCTTATGTTATTAAGACTTATGAGGATGAAATGAGAATATAGTAAATGTTACATACATTGTTAAAAATGCTCTTAAAGAGGGCTTCCTTTGTGGCTCAGTGGTAAAGAATCTGCCTGCCACTGCAAGAGACATAAGTTCAACCCCTGGTCCAGGAAGATCCCACACGCAATGAAGCAAATAAGCCCATGTGCTGCAACTATTGAGCCTGTGCTCTAGAGCCCAAGAGCCACAACTAGTGAGCCCATGTGCTGTAACTACTGAAGCCCATGAGCGCTAGAGCCCGCACTCCACAACAAAAGAAACCACTGCCATGAGAAGCCCATATACCACACTGGAGAGTAGCCTCCACTTGCCACAACTAGGGAAAGTCTGCATGGCAACAAAGACCCAGCACAGCCAAAAATGAATAAATGAATAAAATTATAAAATAATAAAATATGAACAAATAAAGACATTTAAAATTTTTTAAATGTTCTTAAAGATATAAGATTAGAGGCAAGAATTTGAAAGAATATTCTTTCTGTTTGTATATATTGAAAAACTCTGAAGTTAAATTGTTATAAACAGTATTTCTGTAGTTTCTGATAATTTTCAGCATACAGGTAAAAATATACCTATTTATTGAAAATAGCCAATTTCTTTCTTGCTTGTTTGAGCAAATGCTTGCTATTATCAGTTTTTACTTCCTAATGAGTTTTCTCTATACTGGGATGCAGGACTAAAGAGGGATTATGTAGGTCACTGTGGCTTTTGTTGAATCAAACCCTGGTGAATTCAACATAAAAATATATTACTTTAATATGCAGAATCCATTGGCACTGGTGGGCTACACTACTGATTTTTATTTTGCCCTAACTGTCACCAACAATTTTATGATTTAAGCCCATAATAAGTAAAATTTTTAAAGTTAAAATAAATCTGTAATTGTTGTTGTTGTTCAGTCGCTAAGTCATGTCCAACTCTTTGCAACCCATGGACTGCAACAAACCAGGACTGCAACAAATCCAGTCCTTCACTATCTCCCAGAGTGTGCTCAAATTCATGTCCATTGAGTTGATGATGTTTTCCAACCATCTCATCCTCTGTTGCCCTCCTCTCCTTTTGCCTTTGATCTTTCCCAGCATCAGGGTCTTTTCCAGTGAGTCAGCTCTTCATGGTCAAAGTATTGGAGCTTCAACATCAGTGCTTCCAAAGAATATTCAGGGTTAATTTCCTTTAGGATTGACTGCTTTGATCTCTTCACACTCCAAGGGACTCTCAAGAGTCTTCTTCAGCACCACAATTCAAAACATCAGTTCTTTGGCACTCAAGAAGTTAGACTTTCTTTGCAGTCTAACTCTCACATCCATACATGATACTGGAAAAGCCATAGCTTTGATTATATGGACCTTTGTTGGCAAAGTGATATCTCTGCTTTTTAATACACTGTCTGGGTTTGTCACAGCTTTCCTTCCAAGAAGCAAGCATCTTTTATTTCCTCAGCTGCAGTCACTGTCCTCTGTGATTTTGGAACCCAAGGAAAAAAATCTGTGATACAAATACACATATAAGGGATTCATAGATGTGAGTGTTCAGGAAAACCTTATGGAGAAAAATATCTGTTGGAGTTAAAGGATACCTGGGATTTGAGGAGGCAAGGAGATATATGGAAAGCATTTGGGTGGGAGAAGCAGTGTGGGCGAGAACATTCTCATATTTTGAAGATGAGAGAATTTCAGTCTGCCTTAAGCATTAGGTTTAGGTGGGGAGAATGTAAATTTGAAAGATGTGGTAGACCGTACTATGGAAACTTTAAATGCTAAACCATGATATTTTAACCCTATCCAAAATATAATAGAAAGTTTTGAAGAATGGATAGTTGATAGTTCTTCCTGAAGGAGATGGTATGCAAAACTGCTGGAATAAACTAGAGGTCAAATTCAGGCCAGACTTCAAGGAAATAATTTCCTTTTACCAGCAATTGTAGTCTAGAAGCCAGCATATGGCAGCCGAGAAGTCATGTTCAGATTCTGTTAAGAACTAAATGGTCAGCCAGAGAAAGGTCAGACTAAAATAGTTCACCTGTAAAATCATGGAAAAAGAGTTTGAAATTGAAAGCCTAAATTCAGGGGTAGACTCTGGGATGAACAGAACTGACACAAATCTGAACCCTGCTTAGATTATGTTATCATATAATACATATCACAATAGGAGGCTGTCATTTGGGGCAGCAGTCTCACTTGTCCCAAATTCTGCCACCAGGGTGGCTGGGGAACTCACTAAACCCTAATATGGAAAGAGTAGAAGCTAAAGGCAGTGATGAAATTAAAAGCTTCTTGCTCCTTGGAAGAAAAACTATGACAAAGCTAGATAGCATGTTAAAGAGCAGAGACATTACTTTGCCTACAAAGGTCCATGTAGTCAAAGCTATGGTTTTTCCAGTAGGCATGTACGGATGTGAGAGTTGGACCATAAAGAACGCTGAGTGCTGAAGAATTGATGCTTTTGAACTGTGATGTTGGAAAAGACTCTTGAGAGTCCCTTGGACTGCAAGATCAAACCAGTCAGTCCTACATAGGGAACAGACTTATGGACACAGTGGGGGTGATGGGGAAGAAGAGGGTGGCATGTATGGAGAGAGTAACACGGAAACATATACATTACCATATATAAAATAGATAGTCAATAGAAATTTCTTGTGTGACTCAAGGGACTCAAACCAGAGCTCTGTAACAACCTAGAGGTGCAGGATGGGGAGGGAGGTGGGAGAGAGAGAGAGGAACATAAGTATACCTATGACTGATTCATGTTGATTTTTGGCAGAAACCAATGAAATATTGTAGAGCATTTATCCTACAATTAAAAATAAATAAATTTAATTTTTAAAAAATCTTCAGATAATATACAGCCGAAAAAAAAGTCAACCCTAAACATTCATTGGAAGGACTGATGCTGAAGCTCCAAAATTTTGTCCACCTAATGTGAAGAGCTGACTCATTGGTAAAGACCCTGATGCTGGGAAACATTGAAGGCAAAAGGTGAAGGGGGTGACAGAGGATGAGATGGTTGGATAGCATCACTGACTCAGTGGACATGAGTTTGAGCAAACTCCTGGAGATGGTGAAGGACAGGGAAGCCTTGCATGCTGTAGTACATGGGGTCAGAAAGAGTCAAACACAACTTAGCAACTGAACAACATCAACAAGAAGTTAAAGGACTAATTAGCGGCCTTTTGCAATAGTCAAAGTTAAGGGTAGTAAGAGCCAGAGGTAAGATGGCAGAAATGGGATTATAGGGGTAGGCTCAAAGGAGATTCAAGAGAAAACCACTACTTTTTTTTTTTTTAAAGACTAACTTTTCTAAAGTTAGTCTTTTGTGAACTGAAAATTCACTTCTATTGTAGAATTCACTTTCTTCTTTTCCAAAAGAAATACTTCTTTTGAAGTAATTGCATATGTCAGATAATTTCTCCAAAATTTAAGTGCTAGTTGATAGATTCTAAAGCTGACTTGCAACCTAAATTCTTGTACTTTTAGAAAAATCGCCCTCTTGGTGACCTGGTTACTGCATTATCATCTCAAATGTCATTTTTTCTTTTTATTTCATTACGATGTAACCTCCAAAGGATAAAAATTACATGTAAGCCATAAATCTTATTTCCCTAGGACCAAAAAAAGTCCACCATGACACTCGAAATAAAACTCTTTCCTCTATTTGATACTACAAAACAGACACACAAACAGACTACACAACAGACAGTGGATGAGATTGTTGGAGGGCATCATTGACTCAATGGACATAAGTTTGAGCAAACTCCAGGAGATAGTGAAGGACAGGGAAGCCTGGTGTGCTAAAGTTCATGTCACAAAGAATTGGACGTAACTGAATGACTAAACAGCAGCAGCAGACATACATTAGACCCCAGTTTTTCTGTTACTCCAACTCACCAAGTTAAATGGCTTTTAATTGAGATCAAACATTAAGAATCTACAAAGAAGTGAATTCTCAGTTCAAAAAAGACTAATTGCCAAGCCCTGCAGCATTTATAAAGTATTAGTCAGTGCGAAATGGAGGTCAGTGAAACTTGCTTGCAAAATTGCTCTGGTCTCAGAACCACCATTGCAATGCAGTCGCAGCTTTCAGGTATACCTCTGTTACTACTTTCTGTTCATAAAACTATGATGTTATTTTGAACCAGTTTTGCTTTTTTCTTCTGTCAGCATTTTATGTGTATATGCAAGCTATGCTTTTAATCTTGGCAATTTATCTGAAGTAGAAGCCTTTTTTGGACCCAAAATCTGCATAGTTTTTATTAATGCTTGTGTCACTTTAAACGCTAATCCCTTAGTTGTTCCTTTTTCCTCTTTTCTGACTTTGTTTTACACTGATACTTTAATGTGCTTATTGGGTTATAAGGCAATCATAATATAAGACCTTAGCCAATAACAGAGTATAATCATAGTAAATGATACCCCACATAGTTCTTGGCTTTCTAATTCCCAGATATTAAGTCTTAGGAGAATATAAATGTGTGAGATAATTTTTATTTTAGGGTTCCTCTGTGTTGTTGTTTAGCTAGTTCATGAGAGAACAGCTTTGCTGGTATGATTTCCTTCTAATTGGCCAGTTGTATACCTACTATGTACAAGATACTGCACTGTGCATTTTTCAAATGTAGTTTTGTTAATCTTCACAAACACTACAGAACTACTTATTATTATTTTCCAATCTCCCAAATAAGAAATTTAATTCAGAGATGTTAAGTAATTTGTTCAATATCATATAGCTTGTAGGTAGCATATTCAAGATGTAAATCCATGTCTGTTTAACTTTAAAGCTCATATTTTTTAATTAGGTTAAATTTTCTACTTTCTTCCTATGTATTCATAACAAAATCCTCTATCTGTATAACACTTCTGAGTTGTGTATAAGATAAGAAAACAGTTAAGTTTCTTAGTAAAGGATAATGCCAAACTCTTAATATATATTTTTGCTAACCAGTGTGCCTCTGTTAAATAATTGTACCTCTCAATGACTTGGTTTGAAATTTGCTGGACTATTTAAAGCATAGAGCATGCTGGTGAGCTTCTTAATCTTCTTATATGTGTACAGGGAACTCAGTATGAGTCAGAAGGGCAAGAGGAACTTAAAAAAATAAATATAAAGCAGTATGCTTTTAGATCATATTAAATAGAGAAAGGCTTTCATGCAGGTCAACTGAAAAATACCAGTGGATTTCAGTTGGCCACAGTTCAATAGCTAGACAACAGTGGGGCATGGCTATTACAAAAAAAGCCAAGTACATTTTAGTTTCCACTGATACAAGAAAAGGATCATGTTTAAGGAACTGAAGGAACCCTTTTATAGTCTACATCTTGTATACTGGGATAGTTCCAGATGACACATTTTAAAATTAACAATGACAAAGTATATTTTTTCCAACAGTCGGGTAACTAGGATGGTGAGGTTTTAAAATAATTGTTAATAGATCAAGATATGTTTATCCTATAGTCAAAAATGTAGAAAGAAAATGGAAGGGAAAATAATAGATCTCTCCAGGTATCATTTATGTTGTCACATGTAACTTTAAGACCACTGGATGGAAGCTGCATGAGGATGAATTTTATATTGATTTTATATTAATTAGGAAAGCCCAGCACTGAAATAGACTGACACATAGTATAATCACAAAAATGCAATGAGAATAGCTAAGAATGTCCTGGATGCCCAGGCTTTGCACAATTCTAAGATCCCTTGCCTGAATGATATCAGGACGAGGTATTTTTCTTTCATTTTATTTATTAACCTATCATGTAATATGGACTAAGCCACTTTTCTCCCTCATTTTATTTATGCAACGTTGGAGAAAGTACTTAATTACTTTGAGAAAGAATTGTGGATTCCTCTCAGAGGAAATTTCTCAGAGAAATCCAAATTTCATTATGTAATAGAGGGAGAGTTTTAACAGTCTAATCCTAGAAGTTGAATTTGTACAGTAAGTCAATCAACAGGCATATATTAAGCAGCTATTGGCATACCAAAGCAGAAAGTCTCAGTCTATACTCCCAAGAAGTCTGTAAGTCTGGCAGAAGTGGTATAGAAGTTGAAGATCAATACCTGAGTATAGTAATATGTGATAGATGAAAGAGCATATTAGATATATCTAAAGAAGATTAAGAATGAAAGTTTCCTAGAGGAAGTAACCTTAAGCAGAGTCTTGAAGAATGACTAGAGGTAACTTGATTAGACATCAATGTCTAATAAATGAGGAAAGCATTTATTGGTAGCAGAAAGAGCATGTAGGAAGAAGTGTGAAACACACCTACAAGCATTTTCTTATTGTGGGAGCCAAGGGTGTATTAAAGCAATGTTGGTAGATGTGTCAAGAGAGATTAACAAGTTGAAAAGTAACAGGTAGAAAATTTGCAATATTTGTTAAACCAAAGGTTAATATGAAAATTATATGATGAATTCCTACAAACCATTTTTTTAAGATCCCATTATATATAATGGGGAAAAATATAAATAGTCCATTGGCATAAAAGCAAATATGATCAATAAAAATAAGAAAATATATTCCGTTTCGCTAGTAGCCAGTAATGGGCTTCCCGGGTGCTAGGGGTAAAGAACCCTCCTGCAATGCAGGAGACGTAAGAGATGCAGGTTCAATCCCTGGATCAGGAAGATCCCATGGAGAAGGGCATGACAACCCACTCCAGTATTCTTGCCTGTTAGAATCCCATGGACAGAGGAGCCTGGCTGGCTACAGTCTATATAGGGTTGCAAAGAGTCAGACATGACTGAAGTGCCTTAGCACACAAACACACACACACAGTATCCAGTAATATACAAATTAAAACCAGAATTAAATAAGTTTGCCTATTACAATATTAAAATGATGGATATTGATAATATTAGTGCTTGGGAGGGTCTGGGAAAATAAGAATATACTTTTCATTCACTATTGATAGGAGTATATATTGGTACCGACTTCTGGTGGACTATTTGAAAGTACTCTACAACTGTGTAGCTATTATAGATATACACACAATAACCTAAATTGTCAGCTAGAAGGGAGTGGTTAGATAAACTACAGCATGTGTGTACTAGTGAATATTATGATGCAGTTAAAAAAAAGATGGAGGTAGATCAATATCACAATATCTCCAAAACAAATAATCAAGTTTAAACATAAGAAAGCAAGTTAAGAACCAGATATATTGTATAATCTCATTTGTTTAAAAAAGTGATCAAAATGAAACTGTTAATTTTCCTATGTATGTAAACATACATTGCATACAAAAATATCTGAGAAGGCACACATCAAAATGATAGCAGTAGGGGCTGGGATTAAGGGAATTTTCATTTCTCTAAATTTTTTAAATTTTAATAAGAATATATTTGTGCATTAGTGTGCAATTTAAATTATAAGAATTATTCTTAAATCTGTGGGGAACCCTTATAAAACCTTTTAAGGGAAATCACATAAACACATTTGAATCTTAGTAATATCCTTCTGCCTACTGATTATGAAAGGGGACTGGCAGAAGTTAAACTTGGAGTTAAATCAATTAAAAAGTGATGGCAGTAATCCAGAATACCAAATAATGCTGGGCTTAACTAAGGTTATACAGTTTCAGTGAGGATGGAAAGAAGGAGATAACCTAGAAAGATATTTACTACATAGACTTCATAGGACACTGCCCCCTTAGAATAGAAAGGTGCTTGTAAGATAGGAGTCTAAATGACCCTCAGCTTTCCCACTTAGAAATTATCTGAATGTTGTCAAGTCCATTCACTGAGTTAAGGAATACAAAGAGGTGTGTGTGTGTGTGTGTGTGTGTGTGTGTGTGTGTGTGTGTGTGTGTGTTGGGGATGAATATAGGAACTATAATTCTTAGATCCTTGTTATCTTGAGAAATTTGGGGTTTTGAATATGTTGGCTGTCTGAAAGTTTTTTTTTTCTGTCATTTCTGTTTTTCCAAGATAAAAAATACCCATTCTCTATAAAAGCATTCAATAGCAAATGGGTTCCATCTAAATATCATAGATTTCTATGACATTTCAATAAATGTTTAAATTGAACACAAATTTTTTCAGTGGATCTTTCCCTTTGTAAGTCAGGGAACAGCTACATCTACATGTGGTAGGGGTGGTGTATCACTGTGGGAGAAAATGTGTCCATCTTATCTTCTAAAGAATTGTACCCCTCCCACATTCCCTCCATCCACCCACTAACTAGCCTAACCAGCTAACATTCAGGTAAAAGCCCAAACTTTGAGGAATGTGTTCTGTCAGAATGGTCTAAGTAGACTCTGACTTATCAGTCTTGACAAGTTTGTATTCTGTGGGTCAGAAACATTTTTTGCCTCAAGTTGATCCCAAGGTTATAGAACTTAAGTGAAAGAAGAATTCAATCAAAAAGACTACTTGTTTTTCTACACTCAAAGCATACCATCTTTATTTTGCTTTGTTTTCTTGCTTAAAAATGAAAATAAAGTACATTCATGTGTAAAACTGTTACAATTAAGATTAGATTAGAAAGGAGCTTGGGGATATTTGCATTTATCAATCAGAATCCATCAAAAGTAAAATGTTTATATCTAAATAATGATGGAAAGTATAAGAAAGAATCACTCAGTCATTCATCAGTTTTTAGTGCTAGGGATACAGTGAACAAGTTCACATCATATTGGACTCATAGAAATTACAGTCTAATGATAGGATATATAGAATAATAGTCCAGAATAGGCAAAATGATGTTTGTTTCAGGTTCAAAATGTCAGATGAAAAATCATCACAGAATATTGATGCAGAATCAAGGGACCAAACACACTCAAGGAGGACAAATTATCAGTTTATGGGTAGATTCTATTGGGAGTGACATAAAATCCCAAATAACAGTAGGTCAGAAGAGTAAAAATCATTTATTCACACATATACAACACCGACAGGTAGGCCATCAGTGACTGGGATTGCCTTCATGATTCTCAAAGACTCAGCACTTTCCTTGAGCGGCCATCTTCAGCATACTGTCCAGGATGGTTACATAAACTCAGTGCTTCAAAAAGCAGGAAAGGGTAACCACAGTCATATTTCCTCCATTTAGGGACAATTCCTCTTACTCTCGATGATCAGAACTTAACAGAGCCTCATCTGGATGCATAAGGAAGATGAAAAAATATTTCATTTATATAATAAAGTACAGAAAATACCAGCTCAAAATCAGGGGTCCTGAAACTAAGAAGGGACTAGACATTGACAAGCTACTGTCAGTCTTTGTCACCAGGAGGTCAGATAATGACTAGAGATGTGAGACATTCATTCCTCAATCACCAACTGTGGATTGAAGTTGTCCCTTTTGTGGGATACCCGGCATGTGCTGGAAGCATGTTAGTCTTCTAAGTTGTTTCAGGTGGATATTGTTACAGAGTGGAGATTATTTATAAGTTTTTTCATAAGATACATATTGTAAATCAAAGGAAAAAAAATCTCAGGAAAATATGTTGTTTCATTCAAGACTGAATGTTCAGAAAAGTCTTTTACATTTGTTTATTGTGTGAGATTGTGCAAAAAGTTTAATGAGTCAATGCTTCATAAACATACACAGACACACATAAATACAGAACTTTATGCGACCATTTTTCCTTGATCTATATATGTCATTTACTCCAAAATTTCCTCTTCATTGTTCATTTCTTGACAAGCCTATTCCACTATTCAGTATTTATCTTTGCCAGCACTTCTTTTCTATAAATAGTTTGCTAGATTATAGTTAAATCTATACTTAAAATACAAACTTTCTGGGACTGTCTCCAAACTCAGAGGTTGTGATTACAGTTAAGAAATGATATCGTCACTTCCTTTTTCCTTCCCTGAAAATACTTTATCTCCTTAGGTCACTGCCATTCAGTGCTGTGAAATGTAATTTGAAAAGCAAGTTTAAATGGGGCTTTCTAATTAGGCCACACATTTTTATTTTCCCAACCCTATACCCAGGTTACCCTGGAGTTATATGCACCCAATTAAAGAACATTCAATGTGAGATCTATATGCCTTTGAGTATGAATGCGTAACTCTCAATGATTGAGTTTGATCCAACTGCTCATTCAACTGAAGTGAATTAAGTCTTCTAGGGCACCAGGGTACCATTTAGTAAATTACCTCATCCTGCACACTAAATTTGCCTCACATGGGTGAACAGCTTTCTTCCAGGGAATAGTTTTATCACCCCAGTTCTCCACTGGCCCAACTTTATTGATGCTAAAGGGTGACTCATATGACACAATATTTACCCACGGTCTCAAACAATAAGACTGTATAATGATCTGCTTCATTTAAGAGCACATGTGCCAGTATTAAAAGGGTAAATGAGAGAGCTATTTTCTTTGAATTTTTTTATAAATCAAATATAAACCAAACTGCATCATTGTTCTCTAAACCCTGAAACTATAAAATTTGGTTATATATTCACCACTGTATAATAAAATGACTTGGCCCCTTAAAAGTATCAATAAACAGCATCTTTTTCTTTTGGTGTTAACGCAGCAACATGTACACAAAATGAGCTTATTTAAATAGCAGTAAAATCGAATGTAATACTTTGAAAGCAGTGAGCTTTTTTCACTTGCAAATAAAAACATTCTCTAAATTTTAACTTGGTCCTGTTCTCTTCGATAGTAACTCCAGACATTTATTGGTTCTTTTTTTTGAAAACGAACATCCAGAGCATAAAATATTTTTTTGTGGTGCCATAATTTGTTAAATAATGCTTTGATAGTGGCTGGGTGCCCAAAGAGCCAATGCGGAAATAAAATGCACTCAGATTGCTTCCAAATGTTTTCCTCTCCACATATATCGTGTTAGAAGCTGCAGTTTCTCACACATTGTCACTATATCCAAGAAGCTATAATCATTCACCACCAGCAGCAGAATATTTTTGCAAACTACCCAAATTTACATTCAAGCCAGAATGTAATAAAAAGCATGTATGTTAAGTGAACCAGTAATCTAATGACATGAGAGTCTGAAATTGTCTTGGAACTAGCTCTGAAGAATACATTTATGGGGGTGTTTTTGACACTGAGCAACACCTGCCAGCTCTCTTTCTCTCACTTTTTCTCTGTACAAAATCCATGAATCTCCCTCACTAGTTCTCACCAAACAAGATGTACTTGGATCCTCATTTTGAACTCAGTCTAATGGCCTACCAAGGATAGCCAAATGGTAAACGGTCATGAAAGTGGTAGCACAGCGAGGGGCTATTTCAATCAGTCATGACATACGCTCTTCATGCGGCTTAGGAGGAATCAAATTAGGCTTCTTTGATTCTATTTCCATTTTCTCCCTTATTATCAGGAATCAATGTTAGATCAGACCCGAGTTAATACAGGCCTCAAAGACATCAAGCTTAAAATAAACGGAATAGCGTCAATAAAAATTAAAAGATACATTAAACTGGATAATGCCTGACTCTTTTCAAGCTCATTTCACATTTAAGATCTCCTTTGAAAATAGAGCCCAACACAGTTACTAGTTTGTTTGGGCTGTAGTTGAACTTGCTTGCTTGTTTCTAAGAGAGTTGGGCTCCCAGTGAATGAATGCAGAATCAGCCTATTCCTTCAGAGAACGTCATCTCTAGCTCCGTGCCTCACTCTTCTCATGTACCTAAACAGTTCAGATTGCTCTGCCCTCAAGGGCTTCACTCTCTTTGCTCCTTCAGTCATAAATGAGAGGCCATATAGGCAAAACTGCAAGAAGTGAATGGTAGGACACATGTGGAGACCCCCTTATCTGGCCATTAGAGACACTCCATGTCAATCTATGTGTCTGCCAGTAAAGAACATAGGAGCTAATGAGAGGAGCTTTACACATCACATTTTTATGACTCTAATGACATTTTGACTCACCTGCTAAACCAACTGCAACAAAGCCAACAATAACATTGTCATGAATAAGAAAGTTGAAGATATGCTTTGTAGTAAGAGTTCCTGTTTTTTATTAGTTATCATCACAAATGACTCCTATATGCAACATAGGGTACTAGCTTCTGTTGAAAATATAAAAATAAGAAACTCTTTAAGAAATTTAGTATAAGACATGTCATGAACAGAAATACATACACTATAAGGAAAAAATGTAATAGTGTTATATGTGAGAGAAAGAAAAGAACCAAGAGAGGTGGGTAGGGAGGTCTTTCTTGACCATCTGCTTTGTGCAAGGCTTTTAGTAAGTGCTTCCTTGTACAACTGTCTTCATAACTGACTATTTCCACATGTTACCTAAATGGGAGCCGAGCCTCAGGAGTTTAAGTGACTGCTATGACACATGAGATTTGACGCTGGATCCCTCTACTTCAAGGCTTGTGCCCTGTGGCTAACAGCCTTGCTACCTCCTGCGGGAGCACCAATCAGGGCAAGATTATTCCTGCAGTGACAAAAGGGAAATTCTCTTAAAAGTTGTGGCACTTAAGCAGGGCATTTAGAACAGCACAGACAATAAACAAACCTGCAATGCAGGAGACCCAGGTTTACTCCCTTGGTCAGGAAGATCCCCTGGAAAAGAGAATGGCAACCCAGTCAAGTATTCTTGCCTGGAGAATTCCATGGTCAGAGGAGCCTGGTAGGTTACAGCCCATGGCATCTCAAAGGGTAGATCACAACTGAGCAACTAACACTTTCACTTTAGAATGGATTAGGCCATAATGGGCCTTGCTCACTTCGTGCTAGCAGTGAGCAACACGTTAAAGAAACAGTGGATATCCTAGTATATTTGAACTAAGAAGTAAAGGATTTTGAAGCCATTCTTTTATCTTGGGTTTTTGCTCAGCAGTAAGGAGATTTTGAGAATTTTTAAGCTGAAGAGTGACAAGCCCTGAACTGGAATGACCCAGGGAAGTGTTCTCCTAAGTGTTTCTTTCTTCCATGTATGGTTGCAGGCAGTGACATGGACAGAAATCCCACATGTTTACCTCAAGCAAAAAGCAGCTTCCTAGAAAAGTGAATGTGTCTTTGCCACCACCATTGCTATTATGGTGATATTCCAGTCATACCTTGTGATATCAGAATTGACATAAAATCATTTGGGACTTGAATAGTTTTGTTTTCTGTTGGCTGCTCTCAGTTATTTTCAAGACTAATTGAGTTCCCAGATTATTTCAAGACCAATCCAATTTTTAGAATGGTAATTAATAAACCAAATCATTCTGGCATCTATTCCACACCATATAGATCCCAAAATGAGTATGATTCTGACCTGAAAAAGCCAACAAAACTTTGAAAGGAATTGAAATATCTTAGCCTTAATTGTGGAGAAGGAGGTGGCAACCCATTCCAGTATTCTTGACGGGAAAATCCCATGGATGGAGGAGGCTGGCGGCCTGCAGTCCATGGGATTGCAAAGATTCAGACACAACTGAGCGACTAAGCACACAGCACAGCCGTAACTGAGAAATGCCTAGTATGATTTAACACATTTTTTGTAGATAACATTGCCAAAGATGTTTTCATCAGTACCTGACAGTGAAATTAAACTCATACTTTGTACTGGAGAAAGCAACAATGTGATGTACCCGCCACACACTAGAAGGATACACACTAGCAACAAGGGGCCAGTCTGATCTGTAGGCAGCCCTGGAAAATTGCAAACAGGCAGATGCTGCCTTTCTCATGACCTCTTTATCAGATGTGCCAAAGGTGCAACACTCCCTTTAGTAATGTGACATACACCCATAGTTCATAAGTATCAAATGCATAGCACACTTTGGCTGTGAGCTAAACAGATCTAGCTTTTTATACACACTGATAAATGCTTCTTAGCATTCTTAGCAGCTCTTTAGCAGACTCCTTGGCACCTGAAGTGCAAAAGCATTTTTTAAAGAATGAATAGGGTAAAAGTCTGGCCCAAGAAAGAAAAGGGTGGGTAGGCATCTGCCCACAAAGGTGCTCAGTCAGGAGGATACACTTTTCAATTTCAGTTCACTCCTTCACCACTTCTTAGATAAAGGAATTGTAGAATCTTAATCTGTCCTGGTTCCAGAACACTGGCTCTGCATAAGCATTTAAAGTGCTCAGTTATAAATTTCTTTGAACTTAAATAATTCTACACAATTTTGACGATATTTATATTATTAGAGTATTTTTTGTTCACTTGCTAAGATGTGTTCGACTCTTTGTGACCCCAATGACTGTGGCATGCCAGGCTTCCCTGACCTTCCCCACCATCTCTGGAGTTTGCTCAAATTTATGCCCATTGAGTCAGTGATGCTACCGAACCATCTCATCCTCTGTCACCCTCTTCTCCTTTTGCCTTCAATCTTTCCCAGCATGGTTTTAAAAGCTCTGACATCAATCCAATTCTATATTCATCCAGATAAATTCAAGCTTTGAGCTCTTTGTCTAAGATGATTTTAATTCTATTCAATAACTATTACATTGGGCTCCTGCCATGCACAAGCTCTGGGAATGGACATATAGGAGAGAATGCTTGACTCATCCATATTCTGAGGGAATCACAACCTGGTGAGAAGACAAACATATCATCCACTCACCAGCAGGCAGCTCACAGGCTGAAGCCAGCCTGGAGGTGTGTTTTATTTGATTTCTACAGCATTCTTTAAAACATTTGAATTCATTGTCCTTAGCCAGAACTTTCACCCTACAGCTGGACTCAGTGCCTTTGTCACCAACGATATACTTATATGTTAAACTTGACTGGTCCCTAAAGGCATTTGATTTTGGTATCGTAACACTGTAAACAAATAAATACTGTCCCTATGATAGCATTCTACCTTTATTATAGTAGCTAACATCATGCAGGGGTACTGAAGAAGGAATAGTGAGATCTTACCAGGTATGTAAGGCATGTTTCCATAGGGGCCAGAAGGCCTTCCAGGAGAGGGAAATACCATTAAGGTATGGAGACATGAGATTGTAGGTCAAGTTTAAGGGATTAAATAGAAGAAATATTTGTCCCTCATTTATCACTTACCATTGGCCACTAATAGGCACTTCCTAAATGATCCACAATAAACCAATATAAGTGATATTTACTATTAGCTCCATTTTCAAATGAAGAGACTAAGTTTCAGAGTTACTTATGGTGAATGGTTGAGTCAAAGTTCTGCTTGGCCTCAAGAGTAGGCATTTTCACTATTAAACCTGATGGATGTATTGGCAGATTGTATATTTAGTGAGACACTTTTTTGGTAATTAAGATTCTGCTGCCGCTGCTGCTGCTAAGTCGCCCCAGCCGTGTCCGACTCTGTGCGACCCCATAGATGGCAGCCCACCAGGCTCCACCGTCCCCAGGATTCTCCAGGCAAGAACACTGGAGTGGGTTGCCATTTCCTTCTCCAATGCTTGAAAGTGAAAAGTGAAAGCGAAGCCGCTCAGTCCTGTCCAACTGTGAGCGACCCCATGGACTGCAGCCTACCAGGCTCCTCTGTCCATGGGACTCTCCAGGCAGAAGTACTGGAGTGGGGTGCCATTGCCTTCTCCAAATTAAGATTCTAGGCCCTACTAAATATAAATGTAGGTAAGACCACTGGACGTAACCCATATTTGGGGAAAATGTAATATTAATTTAATGTAGCAATGGAATAAAAATTAGGTAAAAGACTTTTAAGCTTAAAGGAAGTTTAGAGAAGTTCTACTCCAAGTTAATTTTCCATATTAAGAAACTAGGTATCTTTTAAGTATTTGTTTTTAAAAAGTCAAAGAACCTCTGTATTAAATATTAATTAAAATGTATTTTCAATAAATGTTCTCAATGAGCTTGAAAATATTTTAATTCTCCTTGTTAATGCTATAGTCTTGCAAAATAATTTACAGCAACAATTTTATCATACATATCTTGAAAGTTTAAAAAGGTGAAAACTGAAAATTTCTTTTTAAGAACACTGAAGATTAACTCATAAAAATCTAGCCATGAAACTGCTCTTTTTGCTTCAATAATTTTATTGTGACCTATAGAACCATAGGACAAAAAAATCTTTAAAACTCATATAGCAATGATCTGAAGGGTAAGAAAAGAAGCCAAAACAAAGCAGTAATGATTGCATGCTCCTTAGTTGTGTTTGGTACCAAAGAATCTGCATGGAGATTAGCTGTGCTAAAAGGAAAATATTAATTTAATTATAGACATATTTCCATTTATAAGAATTTAGGAAATGGGCAAAAATTTGTAATTGCATCTTTGGCTTAGCTTAGATAGAATCATTTCCTGAAAAATAATCATGTCATATCAACAATTATTTGATTTCCTCTTCTTGTACTAGAAATGTGTCATAGTGCCAGCTAAAAAAGAGATGCTTCAATAAATATTTACTGAATAAATGAATAAGTCCATAAATGGATAAAAGAATGAGTGAATAAGTTATTCATGAACAGAATGATTCTCTTCCACATTCTAAGCCTAATTAAAAATAGCTCTTGGCTAGTCATTAGAAAGTTGCCATTGGCCTAGGAAGCAAGTGAGCAGGCAGAGTATTTCCTTAGATCTTAGCAAGATATTTGCCTACAGAGCAATTTGTCACTTTTCATTCATCAGTTACGTATCCACTTATTCAACTTGCATTTACTGAAATCCTCCCCTGTGTATCTTCTGATCAGCTTAGAAGAGACCAAGCTAGGCTCCCAGCTGGCTCATCTCAAGCATTATAATAAGGGAGGAATATTTTCTGTACCAAATGAGACAGAGCAGCTTAGTTTTTTCTTAACTGCATGCTGTTATGAAAGAGACCCAAAGTAAAATCTCAGTGAAGTAAGAGAGACATTCTTCCAATGCTTTACATGAAAATGGCTCTTCTTACTGTTGCTGGTCTTCCTCACTGGTTTTGTAACTGTTAAGAGTATTGATCTTCTTCCACCATTACAGCAAACTAGAAAGCATGTGCTCAAACAAACCTAATGATCTTGTGATTTTCTTTTACATCTCTCAGGGAAACAGTATATGAGTAATGCTGTAAATTACTGTAACAGAAGAAGAGGCACATACATGAGATACACAAGGCATGGAGGGAAACACAAACAATCAGACAAGGAAGGGACAACTGAAATTAGGTGATAAATACATAGATAGATAGCAAACAGACAGGGAGAGAGGCAGAGAATCTTTGAAAGTTCAGAAGTGGGCATTTCTCAAGAAAAACAATCCTGGACATAGCATTTGTTTTAACAGACTTTGTTGTCATTGAACTTTGAAATTATTCATACTGTAGCTCAGAAGTACCATCATTAACCTAAAACACACAGTTATGGAAAGGCTACTATGTATCAGTTATAGAACTCTATACTGGACACCTAAAGTTGAAGAAAGAATCTCTGCTATAAATAGATACATACTCAATTCTTAGCTCTCCAAATTTTTAGTCTTGCCTGTATCAGGAAACATTTTGAACCCCAAATCTCAACTATAGGAATACAAATTTGTTTATCTCATGTATATCTATTGTTTTATTGTATTTATTATATTATTATGTTTACTATAAACCACTCACAGAATATTTTTAAAGGAGTGAAGTTAAAATATTTTGAAATAATATTCATTTTATATTAATAGAACATACTTTATCAATTCAGGTCTGATTTTAAGTTGTTTATCATCTAAAGACATCTATTTCTTAAAACATTAGGGTTGTACAAAACTCAGCAGCCATTTATGATACTAATTTTTCAGAAAGTAGACATAATAGGAACATAGTATAATAAAAGCCATATATGACAAACTCACAACAAACATTATCCTCAGTGGTAAAAACTAAAAGTATTTCCTCTAAACTCAGAAATAAGACAAGGGTGCCCACTCCCACCATTATTATTCAACATCATTTTGGAAGCCCTAGGCAAAGCAATCAGAGAAAAAAAAAAAAAAGGAATCCATACTGGAAAAGAAGAAGTAAAACTGTCTCTGTTTGCAGATGACATGATTCTCCACATAGAAAACCCTAAAGATGCCACTAGAAAATTACTAGAGCCAATAAATGAATATGGTAAAGCCATTAAATTAATATACAGAAATACTTTGTATTCCAATACACTAACAATAAAAAATCAGAAAGAGGAATTAAGGAAACAATCCCATTCACCATTGGAACAAGAAGAATAAAATACTTAGTAAAAAATTTACTTAAAGAGACAAAAGACCTGTATGCAGAAAGACTATAAGACTCTGATGAAATCAAAGACGACACAAACAGATGGAAAGATATACCATGTTCTTGGATTGCAATAATCAATATGGTGAAAATGATATACTACCCAAAGTTATATGTAGATTTAATACAATCCCTATCAAACTACCAGCAGTATTTTTCACAGAGCTAGAACAAATTTGTATGGAAACACAAAAGACCCTGATTAGCCAAAGCAGTCTTGAGAAAGAAGGATGGAAATGGAAGAATCAACCTACCCAACTTCAGGTTATACTACAAAGCTACAGTCATCAAGATAGTATGGTACTGGCACAAAAACAGAAATATAGGTCAATGCAACAAGATAGAAAACCCAGAGATAAATCCACACACCTATGGGCACATTATCTTTGACAAAGGAAGCAAAAATATACAATGGAGAAAAGACAGTCTCTTCAACAAGTGGTGCTGGGAAGACTGGTCAACTATATGTAAAAGAATGAAATTAGAACAACTCCACACCATACACAAAAATAAACTCAAAATGGATTAAAGACCTAAATGTAAGGCCAGAAACTATAGAACTCTCAGAGGAAAACATAGGCAGTTTGTTTTCTCTCTGACATAAACCACAGCAAGATCCTCTATGACCCATCTCCTTGGATAATGGAAATAAAGACAAAATAAACAAGTGGAACCTAATTAAACTTAAAAGCTTTTGCACAATGAAGGAAACTATAAACAGGGTGAAAAGACAACCCTCAGAATGGGAGAAATTGATAGCAAACTAAATAACTGATGAGGAATTAATCTCCAAAATATACAAGTAGCTCATGCAGCTCAATATCAGAAAAAAATAAACAACCCAATCAAAAAGTGGGCAGAAGACCTAAACATTTCTCCAAAAATAAAAAAAAAAAAACTGATGGTTAATGAACAATAAAAGATGCTCAACATTGCTCATTATTAGAGAAATGCAAATCAAAAATACAGTGAGATATCATCTCACACAAGTCAGAATGGCCATCATTAAAAAATTCTACAAGCAATAAATGCTAGAGAGGGTGTGGAGAAAAGAGAACCCTCTTACACTGTTGGTGGGAATGCAAATTGATTCACCCACTATGGAGAATGGTATGGAGATTCCTTAAAAAACTGGGAATAAACCTACCATACAACCCAGCAATCCCACTACTGGTCAAATACCCTGAGGAAAACAGAAGTAAAAAATACACATATACCCCAATGTTCATTGCAGCAACTATTTACAATAACTAGGACACAAGAATACCCAGCTGTGGATGTGACTGGTGATAGAAGCAAGGTCCGATGCTGTAAAGAGCAATATTGCATAGGAACCTGGAATGTCAGGTCCATGAATCAAGGCAAATTGGAAGTGGTCAAACAAGAGATAGCAAGAGTGAATGTAACATTCTAGGAATCAGCAAACTAAAATGGACTGGAATGGGTGAATTTAACTCAGATGACCATTATATCTACTATTGCGGGCAGGAATCCCTCAGAAGAACTGGAGTAGCCATCATGGTCAACAAAAGAGTCTGAAATGCAGTACTTGGATGCAGTCTCAAAAATGACAGAATGATCTCTGTTAATTTCCAAGGCAAACCATTTGATATCACAGTAATCCAAGTCTATGCCCCAAACAGTAACGCTGAAGAAGCTGAAGTTGAACGGTTCTATGAAGACCTACAAGACCTTTTAGAACTAACACCCAAAAAAGATGTCCTTTTCCTTACAGGGGACTGGAATACAAAAGTAGGAAGTCAAGAAACACCTGGAGTAACAGGCAAATTTGGCCTTGGAATACGGAATGAAGCAGGGCAAAGACTAATAGAGTTTTGCCAAGAGAATGCACTGGTCATAACAAACACACTCTTCCAACAACACAAGAGAAAGCTCTACACATGGACATCACCAGATGGTCAACACCGAAATCAGATTGATTATATTCTTTGCAGCCAAAGATGGAGAAGCTCTATACAGTCAGCAAAAACAAGACCAGGAGCTGACTGTGGCTCAGATCATGAACTCTTTATTGCCAAATTCAGACTTAAATTGAAGAAAGTAGGGAAAACCACTAGACCATTCAGGTATGACCTAAATCAAATCCCTTATGCTTATACAGTGGAAGTGAGAAATAGATTTAAGGGCCTAGATCTGATAGATAGAGTGCCTGATGAACTATGGAATGAGGTTCATGACATTGTACAGGAGACAGGGATCAAGACCATCCCCATGGAAAAGAAAT
>NW_011494837.1:808984-809558 GCF_000754665.1 Bison bison bison | reverse complement strand
AAATTCTTCACAACCCAGATAATCACGATGGTGTGATCACTGACCTAGAGCCAGACATCCTGGTATGTGAAGTCAAGTGGGCCTTAGACAGCATCACTATGAACAAAGCTAGTGGAGGTGATGGAATTCCAGTTGAGCTCTTTCAAATCCTGAAAGATGGTGCTGTGAAAGTGCTGCACTCAATATGCCAGCAAATTTGGAAAACTCAGCAGTGGCCACAGGACTGGAAAAGGTCAGTTTTCATTCCAATCCCAAAGAAAGGCAATGCCAAAGAATGCTCAAACTACCACACAATTGCACTCATCTCACATGCTAGTAAAGTAATGCTCAAAATTCTCCAAGCCAGGCTTCAGCAATACATGAACCATGAAATTTCAGATGTTCAAGCTTGTTTTAGAAAAGGCAGAGGAACCAGAGATCAAATTGCCAACATCCACTGGATCATGGAAAAAGCAAGAGAGTTCCAGAAAAACATCTATTTCTGCTTTCTTGACTATGCCAAAGCCTTTGACTGTGTGGATCACAATAAACTGTGGAAAATTCTTCAAGGGATGGGAATACCAGACCACCTGAT
>NW_011494837.1:807381-808705 GCF_000754665.1 Bison bison bison | reverse complement strand
ACAGCTTATATGCAGAGTACATCATGAGAAACGCTGGACTGGAAGAAACACAAGCTGGAATCAAGATTGCCGAGAGAAGTATCAATAACCTCAGATATGCAGATGACACCACCTTTATGGCAGAAAGTGAAGAGGGATTGAAAAGCATCTTGATGAAAGTGAAAGAAGAGAGTGAAAAAGTTGGCTTAAAGCTCAACATTCAGAAAATGAATATCATGGCATCCGGTCCCATCACTTCATGGGAAATAGATGGGGAAACAGTGGAAACAGTGTCACACTTTATTTTTCTGGGCTCCAAAATCACTGCAGATGGTGACTGCAGCCATGAAATTAAAAGACTCTTACTCCTTGGAAGGAAAGTTATGACCAACCTAGATAGCATATTCAAAAGCAGAGACATTACTTTGCCAACAAAGGTCCATCTAGTCAAGGCTATGGTTTTTCCTGTGGTCATGTATGGATTGAGAGTTGGACTGTGAAGAAGGCTGAGTGCCAAAGAATTGATGCTTTTGAACTGTGGTGTTGGAGGATTCTTGAGAGTCCCTTGGACTGCAAGGAGATCCAACCAGTCCATTCTGAAGGCAATCAGCCCTGGGATTTCTTTGGAGGGAATGATGCTGAAGCTGAAACTCCAGTATTTTGGCCACCTCATGCAAAGAGTTGACTCATTGGAAAAGACTCTGATGCTGAGAGGGATTGGGGGCAGGAGGAGAAGGGGATGACAGAGGATGAGATGGCTGGATGGCATCACTGACTTGATGGATGTGAGTCTAGGTGAACTCTGGGAGTTGGTGATGGACAGGGAGGCCTGGCGTGCTGTGATTCATGGGGTCGCAAAGAGTTGGACATGACTGAGCGACTGAACTGAACTGAACCGAGGACACACAGAAGCAACTTATATATCCATCAACAGATGAATGGGTGGGAAAATTGTGGTACATATACACATCGGAATATTACTCAGCTATAAAAAGGAATACATTTGGGTCAGTTCTAATGAGGTGGATGAACCTAGAGCTGATTATATGGAGTGAAGTAAGTCAGAAAGAGAAAGACAAATATCATATATTAACACATATATATGGAATCTAGAAAGATAGTATTGATGATCATACTTGCAGGGCAGCAAAGGAGACAGACATTTTGGACTCAGTGGGGGTAAGGAGAGGGTGGGATAATATAAGAGAATAACATTAAAACTTATACATTCAGATCAGTCACTCAGTCGTGTCCGACTCTTTGCGACCCCATGAATCGCAGCATGCCAGGCCTCCCTGTCCATCACCACCTCCCGGAGTTCACTCAGACTCATGTCCATCGAGTC
>NW_011494837.1:803780-807281 GCF_000754665.1 Bison bison bison | reverse complement strand
TGGGGGTAAGGAGAGGGTGGGATAATATAAGAGAATAACATTAAAACTTATACATTCAGATCAGTCACTCAGTCGTGTCCGACTCTTTGCGACCCCATGAATCGCAGCATGCCAGGCCTCCCTGTCCATCACCACCTCCCGGAGTTCACTCAGACTCATGTCCATCGAGTCAGTGATGCCATCCAGCCATCTCATCCTCTGTCTTCCCCTTCTCCTCCTGCCCCCAATCCCTCCCAGCATCAGAGTCTTTTCCAGTTAAATAGATAATCAGTGGTAGTTTGAAGTATGACAGCAGGGAACCCAAATCCAGTGCTCTGTGACAAACTAGATGGATGGGACAGGGAGGGAGGTATACCTAATGCCTATTCATGTTGATGTTTGGCAAAAACTATCACTGTATTGTAAAGTAATTATCCTCTAATTTAAAATATATATATATATAATTTTAAAAATATTAGGGCTTTCTAATAATGTTGTCTTATGCTTATGGTAATTTACTCTCATTTAAACCTACAAACAGTCCCATTAGGTCGAGTTATTTTCATTTCATAAATGAGATTGAAATACAGGAAGTTTAAGGTCATAGTTTGTTATCTTTTACATAAATTCTTAAGGATATCTAATTTCTAACATAAAGTTATTTCAGAGAGATTGCTGTTATATCAAATTAAAATGGGATTTGTTTCATTGAGTTTGTGCTAAATATATTTTATTATGATTCTTTGAAAGCCGCTTACTCTACAGGCCAGATTACTCTCAGATGATCTGATCAGTCCATTAATTGATCAAGCCAAATGTCAGAATATAAACTGATTTAACTTCTTCACACTGTTTCTTGACCACATTATATGACCTATTCATTAGCAACTATTTTTTTTTTTTAGGATTCTTTATTCTCAGACCTTGTTTTTCAGTGGGTGCCATCAGCATTTTGAGAGATAATTCCCATTAGTCAAGGAGTATTCCACTTACTGTAATGCCTTAAACATGCATCCTGACCACCCCTCCCCCCACCCCGCCCCCACACACACACTAAAGACAAGTAATGTCTTTCCCCAGTCATAATTTGCAAGGCTCCCTAAATGCACAGAGAACTGCTGAACTAATGAAAGATAAATTACCAACCCCTGCAGCCAGTGACTTATGTTCATTTACCTTACACCAGTAGTTAAGTGTCTCTTAGTTATCCGATATCCGTAAGTGTTTGAAATCAGATTAGGGTTACCAGATTAAACAAATAAAACTACAGAACACCCAGTTATCTGTTAACTCTATATTACAGACAATATAATGCTAATCTCACATGTTAATCTCTTTTTAACCCACCAATTCAAGATCACTAACAAACTGGAAACTCAAGAATGTGAGATTTAGAAAAGCATATGTGAGAAACAGACATAGAGAACAGAATTGTGGACATGGAGAGAGGGCAGGAGAGGGTGAGATGTATGGAAAGAGTAACATGGAAGCTTAACATTACCATATGTAAAACAGATAGCCAACAGGAATTTGCTGTATGGCTAAGAAACTCAAACAGAGGCTCTGTATCAACCTAGAGGGGTGGGATGGGGAGAAAGATGGGAGGGGAGTTCAAAAGGAAAGGGATATGTGTATACCTATGGCTGATTCAGGTTGAAGTTTGACAGAAAACAACAAAATTCTGTAAAGCAATTATCCTTCAATAAAAAAATAAGTTAAAAAGAAAGGATGTGTGAAAGGATGCTTTTCATTTTACATTTTACATTTCAAACTTGCAATGGCAAGAGAAATACTCTCATCACATAAAAATCTAATTTATATTAACAAATAGTCTGCTGAAAGTGAGTAGAATCAGAATACTTATAGAAATTTATATTTCTCCTGGTACAGATAGTAGATATTTTTATTACTGAGCTGCAATGTAATTTATTAATAAATTCAACCATTGATCTAAAAAAAAGAGAGAGTCAGCAACTTATGAAATAGAGCGAATCAGACTAAAATTATTTTATATCAAATTCCAAAATGTTCATGAACTTAATTTCTTGTGGATTAAGTGATAGGGAATTATAACAAGGATAACTTTAGTTTTACTGATTGATCTGTGAAAACATAGAGTTGTAGTGTTTTGTGCAGTCTCTGTTGACATGACTGATCTTAAGAAGAAAAATTATAAGGCAGTGTCATCACATAATGTGAATAATGTGACATAATATGATATCTCAATGGAATATGTATTCATGTGCACCAGCTTTTCTGTTTGATTGTCTCAGATATTTTAAAAAATGACAGTTACTGAAGAGATGCTACAATAAATGAAAGATCTTTTAAACCACAGTAAAGAAACATAACAAAGCCATTATGAATGATGGAGCAAGTTTAGGAAAATGAAAGCTGCTATTAAAGATGGCAGGCTGTCACAACAACAAAAGTAGCAATCAGTGTAATCAAAGCAATAAAATAATACTTGCATTTAGTTTCTTTCAAGGAGTTAATATAATGGACATCTTTTCTAAGTTAACAGTGTTGAATAGTGTTGGATAATAAAAATAGGAAAACTCAGATAAAAATCTCTAAATGGGAAGCAGATTAACATTATTTAGAGTCACCACTCTACACGCTCTTTTTCCTCAGATTTTTCTTTAAGATAATTTCCTTTATGTCCTTTTTACTTTCCTGTGCATGGTGATTTTTTTTTTTAGTGATCTAGTATTATTGAACTAGGTTTATTGTTCCTTGATTTCAATAAATCTATAATCAAATAAAATGGGATCATTTTTATTTTTCACAGCATATGATAAAATCTGAATTTCTTGTAATTATTTCCCCTGTTGTAAAATCACCATTTCTTTTGTAACTTTAAATAAGAAAGCTTTATAAATATATGATATAATTATCTCCACCTGGTATTCAGTGACGCTCCTTATGTTAATAAATGTCTTCTCAGATGATGATGAAACATTGCAATGTGGAAAATACCTTATTTTGGCAATACCACACACAGGCTCATGTTTACTTTCTTCTCAATGATGAATATCCCATATAATAACAAAAGAGTAATTAATTTGTTTGTGGAAGGTTACCTCAGAGCACTTTATGGCTTACATTAGCATTTTTGCCACATCTTTTTTTTTTTTTCCATTGAAGGATAATTGCTTTACAGAATTTTGTAGTTTTCTCTCAAACCTCCACATAATAAGCTATCAGATCAGATCAGATCAGTCGCTCAGTCGTGTCCGACTCTTTGCGACCCCATGAATTGCAGCACGCCAGGCCTCCCTGTCCATCACCAACTCCCGGAGTTCACTCAGACTCATGTCCATCGAGTCAGTGATGCCATCCAGCCATCTCATCCTCTGTCGTCCCCTTCTCCTCCTGCCCCCAATCCCTCCCAGCATCAGAGTCTTTTCCAATGAGTCAACTCTTCGCATGAGGTGGCCAAAGTACTGGAGTTTCAGCTTTGGCATCATTCCTTCCAAAGAAATCCCAGGGCTGATCTCCTTCAGAATGGACTGGTTGGAT
>NW_011494837.1:765593-803680 GCF_000754665.1 Bison bison bison | reverse complement strand
AAGTCCAAGGGACTCTCAAGAGTCTTCTCCAACACCACAGTTCAAAAGCATCAATTTTTCGGTGCTCAGCCTTCTTCACAGTCCAACTCTCACATCCATACATGACCACAGGAAAAACCATAGCCTTGACTAGACGAACTTTTGTTGGCAAAGTAATGTCTCTGTTTTGAATATGCTATCTAGGTTGGTCATAACTTTCCTTCCAAGGAGTAAGCATCTTTTAAAGGTATACATATATCCCCTCGCTTTTGAACCTCCCTCCCATCTCCCTCCCCATCCCACCCATCTAGGTTGATACAGAGCCTCTGTTTGGGTTTCCTGAGCCATACAGCAAATTCCCATTGGCTATCTATTTTACACACGGTAATGTAAGTTTCCATATTACTCTTTCCATACATCTCACCCTCTCCTCCCCTCTCCCTATGTCCATAAGTCTATTCTCTATGTCTGTTTCTCCACTGCTGCCCTGTAAATAAATTCTTCAGTACCATTTTTCTAGATCCTGTATATATGCATTAGAATATATTTATCTTTCTCTTTCTGACTCACTTCACTGTGTATAATAGGTTCTAGGTTCATCCACCTCATTGGAAATGAATCAAATGTGTTCCTTTTTATGGCTGAGTAATATTCCATTGTGTATATATGTACCACAACTTCTTTATGCAATACATTCATCTGTCAATGGACATCTACATTGTGTCCATGTTCTAGCTATTATAAATAGTGCTGTAATGAACAGTGAGATAAACGTGTCTTTTTCATTTTGGTTTCCTCAGGGTTTGGTCTCCTCCCACTAGGAGTGGGATTGTTGGGTCACATGGTGGTTTTATTCCTGGTTTTTTAAGGAATCTCCATACTATCTTCCATACTGGCTGTTATCAATTTACATTCCCACCAACAGTGCAAAAGCATTCCCTTTTCTCCACACCCTCTCCAGGATTTATTATTTGTAGATTTTTTTATGATGGCCATTCTGACCAGTGTGAGGTGATATCCTATTGTAGTTTTGATTTGCATTTCTCTGATAATGAGCAGTGTTGAGCATCTTTTCATGTGTTTGTTAGCCATCTGTATGTCTTCTTTGAAGAAATGTCTGTTTAGGTATTTTTCCCACTTTTTGATTGGATTGTTTGCTTTCCTGTTATTGAGTTGTATGAGAGGCTTGGAAATATATTTTGGAAATTAATCCTTTTTCAGTAATTTTATTTGCTATTATTTTCTCCCATTCTGAGGGTTGTCTTTTCACCTTGCTTATGGTTTCCTTTGCTGTGCAAAAGTTTTTAAGTTTAATCAGGTCCCACTTGTTTACTTTTGTTTTTATTTCCATTACTCTAGGAGGTGGGTCATAGAGGATTTTGCTTTGATTTGTGTCATCAAGTGTTCTGCCTATGTTTTCCTCTAAGAGTTTTATAATTTCTTGTCTTACATCTAGGTCTTTAATCCATTTTGAGTTTATCTTTGTGTACAGTGTTAGGAAGTGTTCTAATTTCATTCTTTTGCATGTAGCTGTCCAGTTTTCCCAGCACCATTTATTGAAAAGGCTGTCTTTGCCCCATTGTATATTCTTGCCTCCTTTGTCAAAAATAAAATACCTGTAGGTGCATGGATTTATTTCTGAACTTTCTATCTTGTTTCATTGGTCTATATTTCTGCCTTTGTGCCAGTACCATACTGTCTTAATGACTGTAGCTTTGTAGTATAATCTGAAGTCTTGATTATACTACAAGGAAGCTTGATTCCTCCAGCTCCATTCTTCTTTCTCAAGACTGCTTTGGCTATTCGGGGTCTTTTGTGTTTCCATATGAATTGTGAAATTTTTTGTTCTAGTTCTGTGAAAAATGTCATTGGTAATTTGATAGGGATCCCACTGAATTTGTAGACTGCATTTGGTTGTATAGTCATTTTCACAATATTGATGCTTCCTACCCAAGAACATGGAATATCTCTTCATTTGTTTATGTCATCTTTGATTTCTGTCATCAGTGTATTATAAATCATAAATGGCTGATAAATTTTGTCAATTGCTTTTTCTGCATCTATTGAGATTATCATATGGTTTTCGTATTTCAGTTTGTTAATATGGTGTATTACATTGATTGATTTTCATAAATTGAAGAATCCTTGTATCGCTGGAATAAACCCAACCTGATGACAGTGTGTGAGCATTTTGATGTGTTGCTGAATTCTGTTTGCTAAAATTTTGTTGAGGATTTTTGCATCTATGTTCATCAGTGTTATCAGCCTGTAGTTTTCTTTTTGTGTGTTGTCTTTGCCTGGTTTTGGTGATGGCGGCCTTATCGAATGAGTTTGAAAGTGTTCATTCTTCTGCAATTTTTTGAAAGAGTTTTAGAAGGATAAGCATTAGCTCTTCTCTAAATGTTTGATAGAATTCTCCTGTGAAGACATCTGGTCCTGGGCTTTTGTTTTTTGTGAGATTTTTTTTTTTTTAATCACAGCTTCAATTTCAGTGCTTGTAATTGGGTTGTTCATGATTTCTACTTCTTCCTGGTTCAGTCTTGGAAGATTGAACTTTTCTAAGAATCTGTCCAGTTCTTCCAGGTTATCCATTTTATTGCCTTATAGTTGTTCATAATACTCTCTTATAATCCTTTGTATTTCTGCATTGTCTGTTGTCCTCTCCTTTTTCATTTCTAATTTTGTTGATTTGATTCTTCTCTCTTTTTTTCTTGATGAACCTGGCTAAAGATTTGTCAATTTTGTTTATCTTCTCAAAGAACCATCTTTCGGTTTTATTAATCTTTACTATTGTTTCTTTCATTTATTTCTGCTCGGATCTTTATGGTTTCCTTCCTTCTACTAATTTTGGGGGTTTTTTGTTCTTCTTTTTCCAGTTGCTTTAGGTGTAAAGTTGTCTATTTGCTGTTTTTCTTGTTTCTTGAGGTAGGATTGTATTGCTATAAACTTCCCTCTTAGAACTGCTTTTGCTGCATCTCATAGGTTTTGAGAATCTGTGTTCATTGTCATTAGTTTCTAGAAATTTTTTTATTTCCCTTTTGATTTCTTCAGTAACCTGTTGGTTATTTTGAAACGTATTGTTTAATCTCTATGTGTTTGTGTTTCTTACAGTTTTTTTTTCTTGTAATTGATATCTAGTATTATTGCATTGTGGTTGGAGAAGATGCTTGATATGATTTCAATTTTCTTAAATTTACTGAGGTTTGATTTGTGACCTAAGATGTGGTCTATCCTGAAGAATGTGCACTTGAGAAGAAGGTGTATTCTTCTGCATTTGGATGGAATATCCTGAAGATATCAGTGGGATCTGTCTTATTTAATGTATCATTTAAGACTGTGTTTTATATTAATTTTCTGTTTTGATGACCTCTCCATTGGTGTGAGTAGGGTGTAAAGTCTCCTACTATTATTGTGTTACTGTCAATTTCTCCTTTCATGTCTGTTACTGTTTGTCTTATGTACTGAGGTGTTCCTATATTAGGTGCATAGATATTTACAATTGTTGTCTTCTCTTGGATTGATCCCTTGATCATGATGTGGTGTCCTTCCTTATATCCTGTAATCTTCTTTATTTTAAGGTCTATTTTGTCTGATATGAGGACTGCTACTCCAGCTTTCTATTGCTTCCCAATTGTATGGAATATATTTTTCCATCCTCTCACTTTCAGTCTATAAGTGTCTTTGGGTCTGAAGTGGGTTTCTTGTAGAGAGCACATATATGTGTATTGTTTTTGTATCCATTCAGCCAGTTTCTGTCTTTTAGTTGGAGCATTTAATCCATTTACATTTAATGTAATTATTGATATATATGTTTCTACTGCCATTTTCTTAATTGTTTGGGGTTGATTTTGCATATCTTTTTTCTTCTCTTGCATTTCTTGACTATATAAGCCCCTTTAACATTTGTTGTAAAGCTGGTTTAGTGGTACTGAATTCTTTTAACTTTTGCTACTCTGAAAAGCTTTTTATTTTTCCATCAGTTTTGAATGAGATCCTTGCTGAGTATTGTAACCTTGGTTGTATATTCCCTTTCCCTTTCCTTTTCATTTCAAAAGGAAATGTAGATTTCCCTTTCAATACTTTAAAAATATTCTGCCATTCCCTTCTGGCCTGCAGAGTTTCTGCTGAAAGATCAGCTGTTAAGTATATGGGGTTTCCCTTGTATGTTACTTGTTGCTTCTCCCTTGCTGCTTTTAATATTCTTTCCTTGTGTTTAGTCTTTGTTAGTTTGATTAGTATGTGTCTTGACATGTTACTCTTTAGGTTTATCCTGTATGGGACTCTTTGTGCCTCATGGACTTCATTGACTATTTCCTTTCAACTATTTTCAACTATAATCTCTTCAAAAAATTTCTCATACCCTTTCTTTTTCCCTTCTTCTTCTGGAACTCCTATAAATGGAATGTTGGTGCATTTGATATTGTCCCAGAGGTCTCTGAGACTATCATCAGTTCTTTTCATTCTTTTTACTTTATTCTGCTCTTCAGAAATTATTTTCACCATTTTATCTTCAAGCTCACTGATTCATTCTTCTGCTGTAGATATTCTGCTATTGATTACCTCTACAGTATTTTTAATTTCAGTAATTGTGTTTTGTCTCTGAATGTTTATTCTTTAATTCTTCTTGGTCTTTGTTAATTGATTCTTGCATTTTCTCCATTTTGTTTTCAAGGTTTTGATCATGTTTACTATCATTATTCTGAATCCTTTTTTAGGTATTTTGTCTATTTCCTCTTCATTTATCTGGACTTCTGTGTTTCTAGTTTGTTCCTTCCTTTGTGTAGTATTTCTCTGCCTTATCATTATTTTTTTTAACTTATTGTGTTTGAAGTCTCCTTTTCCCAGGTTTCAAGGAAAGTTGAATTCTTTCCTTGAAGAAGACTGAATTCTTTCTTCCTTTTGGTTTCTGCCTTTCTAAGTTTGGCCCAGTGGTTTGTGTAACCTTCCTATAGGGTGAGATTTGTGCTGTGTTTTTGTTTGTTTTTCCTCTGATGGGCAAGGCTGAGTGAGGTGGTAATCCTATCTGCTGATGATTGGGTTTATATTTTGTTTGTTTGTTTGTTGTTTAGATGAGGCATCCTGTACAGGGTGCCACTGGTGGTTGGATGATGCCAGGTCTTATATTGAAGTGGTTTCCTTACAGTGAGTTATCACTATTTGATACTCCCTAGGGTTAGTTCTCTGGTAGTCTAGGCTCTTGGAGTCAGTGCTCGCACTCCAAAGGCTCCAGGCTTGATCACTGGTCAAGAAAGAAGATTCCACAAGTGGTTTGTTATGGCATTAAGTGAGATTAAAACAAATATCCAAAAACAAGAAACCAAAGATGAACCCCAGACAAATGGTAGTTACAAAATCAGGCAAATAATAATTAAAATAATGGAATATACACATATACATATACATCCATGAGCAAAGTCAAACAGTCCAACAAAAATAAAATACCGTAGATTGACCCAGTGAACAAAGGAAATCAAAAATTATATTTACCAGTTAAGAACAAAACTAACTAAATCACAAACTGGAAAACAAAACTAAAGCAAGGTGCCAAGTGGGGAATAAAGCAATGAAAACAAAATTAACAAATATGTTGAGAGGAAAGGAAAGAAAGAAATGAAAGAAAGAATAAATAGGCAAAGTTAAATAGAGGTAGATGAAGAAGATTTATATACATTAAAGATTAACTGCAAGGGGAAAAGAACAGTAGGAAGCAAAAAAAGGAATAAATGTAGAATAAATATAATAGGTTTAAAACATTAACAATTAAAATTATAAAAAAGAGAAATTATTAAAAAAAGAAAATGGAAGAAGAAAGAAAAAGAAAAAAAAAAGGTATACACCCATAAGTAAAATAAAAACAGTCCAACAAAAATAAAGTACAATAGGTTGACCTGGTAAACAAAGAAAAGCAAAAATTGTATCCACCAGAACAACACTAACTAAAGCACAAACTGGAAAGTGAAATTAAAGCAAGGTGCCAATTGGGGATTAAAGCAATGAAAATAAAACTAACAAATATGTTGGGAGGAAAGGAAAAAAAAAAGAAAGAATAGATATGCAAAGTTAAATAGAGGTAGATGAAGAAGATTTATATACATTAAAGATTAATTACAAGGGGAAAAGAATAGTAAGAAAAGCAAACAATGGAATAAATGTAGAGAAAATAATAGTAGGTTTTAAAAATTAAAAATAAAAGAAAAAGGGAAAACTCCATAGAACTGCAAAAACCCAACTCAGAGACAGAGGTTTATAACAACAAAAAATGTGACTGAGAAACAAACAAACAAAAAAGCTCGAAAGCTTAATTAGATTTCCTAGTGCCAGTAAAATCAACAACTACAACAGAGGGGGGAAAAGGGGAAGAAAAAGAAAAAAAATCCAAAAGAATCTACAGAACAAGTCAAAACATAAGAATAATAAATGTTTTTCTTGAGTCACTGCTGTCAGAGTCCTTTCCCTCGCTGGAAGTCACAGTCCACCTCACCTCCCTTGGATGCCCTCCAACACGGTACTGATCTCTGGACCTGCTGTGGGGGCAGCTCAGATTCTAAACTGGTCCTATTTCTGTGTGTTCTTTCCTCCATTGTCCACAGCTATCAAAACTAGTGCATTTTATTTTGTGGGAGCTCTCAATGACCTTTTATATATTCCACAGACACGGAGTCTGCCTAGATGATTGTGTGGATTTAATCTGCATCTTGTACAGCTGGTGGGAAGATTTTGGGTCTTCTTCCTTATTAACACTGCCCATGGGTTTCAATTGTGGTTTTATTTCCACCTCTACGTATGGGTCATCCACTGGGGTTTGCTCCTGAGACTGCCCTGGAGGACCTGGGTTTGCCCCTTTGAAGGCCAGGTGTGGAGGCAGTACAGCTGCTTGGGTCACAGGGATTCTGGCAGCATCAGGTACTCAAGGGAGTTGGCAGCTAGGGCAGGAGGAAATAGTGCTTTAGAAGGGTATGGCAACCAGTATTGGCCAAAAAGCTCCAGTATTCTTGCCTAGAAAACCCTCCTCCCTCCCTGACAGAGAAGCCTGGCAGGCCACAGTCTACAGGTTCTCAAAGAGTCAGACACTACAGAAGTGACCCTGTGCTTATAGATGCAAGACTTTTTTTATGTCTGTGGCAGCTCTGCCCCAGTGAGAGTTGAGCATGAAGGCAGCATGGCTGCTTGGCTTGCGGGGACCCTGGAGGCAGCAAGTGTACAGGGACTTGGACTGCCTCTGCGGCAGGAGTTATGGCCCTATCAGAGTCTTTTTTTTTTTTTGAGCCTCTTGTAACTGGTGATTAGAAGGCCTCTTTGGCCAGTCTTTCTCTGTAGCTCTGCCCTCAGGCACTTAGAGGGCTACCTTGCTGGGATCCTTCTCTGTTGTTCAGCGTGTCAGGCACATAGAGGGGGCCCCCCTGTTTGGGGTCCTACTCTTAGATCAGCACATCAGGCACTTAAAGGGGCTCCCTGGGTGGAGTCCTATTCTGTGGTTCAATGCGGCAGGCGTTTGATGGGCCAGCCTCTCTATTGTTCAACCAACAATGCTGGTGAGTGGGGAGAGAGGGACTATGGTGATGGCTCCACCCCTTCCGTGTGACTCAGCAGTATTGCCTTGCTTCCATGGTTGCCTGGCTTTCCTCCACAGGCATTTCCCACCACAATGTCCTCCCTCACATCCCCTCGATCCATCTTTCTGCAGTCAACAGCAGCCCTCACCCTGGGATTATTCCACAATCCCTGAACTCCAGCTGCCAGCTGCTGCACCTTCCAGGGAACCTGCATCCCTGTCCTGGGTATGTATGGCTGTGGCAAGACTGTCTGATTCTCATTCCATTTATGCTGTTTCACTCTCAGTCTTAAATGTTTTCTCCTCTGACTCAGACAATTGCCTGGATGTGGGAATCGGACTTCTGCTTTAGTTCCCCCACCTGCAGGGGCAGGTCCAGTCCTACTAACACTCCTGCTTTTCCCCCTAGTTCTTACTTCATCCTACCAAGATTTGCATGGTTCTGTATATTATTTTCCACTGGTCAGGTACTCATGTCCGCTCTCAACTGGTATTCCGCATGAACTTCTGTGTCTGAAGGTGTATTCCTGATGTATCCATGGAGAGAGATGTACTCCATGTCCACCTGCTCCTCTGCCATCTTGTTCTCTTTTGCCACACCTTTTAATGTTTAAGGGACTCCAGCTCTGCTGGGTCATTTTACTAAAGCTCCATAGAATCCACAACAAAACCAATTTATTCACAGTATATGACACTCTCTCTATGCTTTCTTTAATCCAATGCACAATCTATAGGCCTCAACCATTAAAGCTTTCATTATAACTTTGTTCTTTTGTAAAAAAAAAAAATCTCTAAAGATCTGAGAAATGCTGCTTTTTCTTTAGCAACAACTTCCTCCATAGCAGCAAGATATATAGTGTGGTATACCAGATCCCTTTAATCCTAGTTAAAGTTAAAAGAAAAATCAAAATTTTAACTTATTTTAGAGGTAAAGCTTGTATCAAAGAACAGAATGAAGTCTTTTCAAAAATATGTGCATGTGCACTAAGTCCCTTCAGTCATGTTTGACTGTGGGACCCCATGGATTATAGCCCACCAGGTTCCTCTGTCGATGGGATTTCCCAGGCAAGAATACTGGAGTGGGTTGCCATTTCCTCCTCCAGGGGATCTTCCCGACCCATGGATCAAACATGCATATTTTACATCTCTGTCTTTGTCAGGCAGGTTCTTTACCACTAGGGCCACTTGGGAGGTCCTTTTCAAAAATATGGCACTTTCTAAATTTGAACTTGTGGAAGGAGAGATCCCAGGTCACTACAGAGGAAAACTGCTGTTCCTGATGAGGGTTTCAGGGGTCTCGAATGAGATGTGTTTCTTACAACCATCAGGGTAACTTGATTTTAGGGTATTATTGTGATTTAAACTTACATGTACCATATCAGTTACCAATGCACTAATATTGCATTTATATTATACTTTCTTCTGAATGATTTTAGTGTCCTTTAGGTCCTTGAGATACCAAGTTGTAATGCCACTATTCCAAAGTGCTAGGTTTCTAATTCACAATCAGGAGATCATGATCTTCCAAATAGGAAGTGGCTCATTATTTATTTTTAGTCTTTAGTGTAAAGACTTTGTCCTGGGAGTCCACCAGTTGTGTGATATCAGTTTCCCACCCCAGTCCTCAGTTCTTGGTCTGTAAAACATGGAGTTTTTGACTGGATGATCTCTGAAGTCCTTTGTAGCTCTGACATTCTTTTCGTCTGTGATTCATTATATTATTTTATGAATAAACTTCTAAATAGTTTACTTTTTCTTTTTTCTTTCTCAATAGCATTCTTAAAAATGAAAAAGCGTGTGGTTCTACCTTTGCAAACTCTTATGTCTGGTCCCTAATTAAGAAAAATAAGAATGAAGCAAGTTAAGAAATGTGTATGTTGTTTTTCTTACCACTATTTCAAAGATGTATGTGATTATTGTATGGTATAAAAGTCTTCTTAATTTTAGGCTCTCACACTGGTACACCTGAAGTGAGGCACCACTCCTCATAGTGCAGCACACATCTCAGGCCTATTGTGGCTATTTTCTGCATATCTCTATCGCAGATGGAGGTGAATTCTGTAAACAGGCAACATCAATAACATTTATATCCCCTTTGTCAAATGTAGGTTTAGAAATTTATCTTAGTATTCTGGTGCTTCTAATCCTCTTCGATTGTAACTGTTGATGCTGCGTCACTTCAGTCGTGTCCGACTCTGTGCGACCCCACAGACGGCAGCCCACCAGGCTTCCCGTCCCTGGGATTCTCCAGGCAAGAACACTGGAGTGGGTTGCCATATCCTTCTCCAATGCATGAAAGTGAAAAGTGAAAGTGAAGTCGCTCAGTCACGTCCAACTCTTAGCGACCCCATGGACTGCAGCCTACCAGGTTCCTCCGTCCATGGGATTTTCCAACTTTCTTTTCAAAAAACTAGGTTTATTTCATAAATTTATGAATAAAAATGCATTCCATTCCTTGTAATTACATAACTTCCTTGTAAGGTTTGATGTCTTTGTTGATTGTAGGTTTTGTTCCAGTTAAATGATCAACAGCTTTTCCACAAAGAAGATTTTTTGATTAATGTCCATTTTTATCTCTTAAAAGGATCCTTCCCGGCCATTGGGGTGGAAACATTCTGCCCCAGCTTCCTGAGGGCAGGGTTTTTAAATAGCCTCCAGGCCCCGCATCCAGCGCCAGGGGGAGGATCTTTGCCCCCCAGGATTCCTGCTGGTAGGTATTTCAGGTGAAGTTTTCTGCCACCAGATACAGCAGTAGAACTGTGCTTACAATTGACAGACCCACAATACAGAAATAAATATTTCTGAAATATATTGTTGAACAGAAGTGCAAGTGGCTTTTTGATTAATAGATGAAGAAACCACATTTGTGATGCATAATGCTCCAAGAATAATGTAAAGGAAGTGGAAGAAGGATCTCTAAACTGAGCATCTGATCAGTATAGTGCTGCCTCTTTCTTCTAGGGAAGATTTTTCATAAATAAAAACAAGAGATTCAGGTCCCAAATTTGTAACTCAAGAATAAAACAAGGTCGAATTTAAGCCACTTTACCACTTGGAATTGGCTAGAAAAGAGAATTTAAAACAGTTTTATTAACTGAAAAATAATTCTGCATTTACAGTTTACAGAGATTTAAATAAAGTTCCATTTCACTAAAGAAAAATTATTTGAAAAAAAGTGAGAAAGTAGCAAATGTGACATTTAACATTAACAAAAAGACAATTCTGAGTAAGAAAATTAATGCACACTTTTCCCTAGAAATATCAATCTGACCAAAACCATATTTTATCAATGAATAATAACAAAATATAGGATATTGAATCTCTTAAAATATAATTTCAAAATTTAGTAAATCACTTTGTATTATACTTATCCATTATCCATTATCCTTAGTATTATGATAATCATAAATTGTCTTATTATTGTTATTTTGTAAATATCCAGCTTTCTTCCTCCCTTTTTCATGAAACATGCAAATCCATTTTACATGTGTTTAGAAAAATGGAATTAGGATATTGATCCTTGAATTTTTATCATAATTCTTGTGGTTTTTGTATCATAGATAATACTATGCTACAAGTTATGGTAATGATCCTATATTTTCACAAGGGTGACCCAGCCAGCCAAATAATGAGAGCATTTGAAAAACTAGGGAATAAAATGGAAACAAAATCTCATCATGCAAATTTCTTACTTTTCTTAGCAAAATTATGCCATCAAAGCCTAAAATTATTACACTGACTTTTTTTCATTTGCCTTTCAATTACCCTTGCCTACTTTCAATTACTCTTTCCTACAAAAAGTAACAAACCATAGTATGCTTCCATGTCATTTGGTTTTATCATTGGATAATTACTGAAGTGGCCAACAATGCCATGGATAAAGTAGGGACCAAAATTATATGAAACAAAAATTAGCAATTTTTATTCTCGTGAGTGTGATGCCACCCTTTTTTTCTCTCTAGAACAAAGTGGTATCAGTTGCATAGAAATTTTATTGGTGGTGGTGGTGGTGGTGGTGGTAGTGATGGTAATGTTGCAAAAAATTAGAAATAGAAGTCTATATAAACTGAGCTCTCAGAGTTAACAGCAAATATAAAAAATATAGCTTTCATACATATTATTAAGATTTCACCAATTGGAATTGGAGAGATGAACGGATGATTTATAGTTTGATAGTTTAATCTTTAACTCTTAATGACAAATCTTGGTGGATTTAGGTATGTTTGGCAGAAATGACAATATGAACTTCAGTAGAGACTTGACTTATTCAACATTACTGGTAAAAGTGATAACCCTTGTCATTTAGCCACTGAGAATGATAGAAGCAAGATAGTGTTTCTATAACACATACACAAAAACAACTTTCCAGAGAGGAATCTAGAAGAACACTAGCACTCTGTTCATCTAAGCTTTCAGCCAAATTCGCCTCCAGCCTTCATGGGAGAGAAAACAGTTCAGTTTTCATTACTTATATACAAATCAGGTATAACAAAATTGCTTCATAAAAAAAATTATAGATCTAAACTTGTTCCTATACCCTCAAAGTGAAATTAACTGACCTGACTTTTTCTGGCTTATATCACTTTGATAAGTGATCCCTGTATACTCTCTCTGGTATTTTTCAGTAATCATGCTATGATTTCAAAGGTAATTTTTATCCTCTTTCATTCAGCTATAGTTTATTTCCCAAGAATTTGCTGTATAATTTTGTGTTAAGAAGGGTGAAGCAATGATCATGAGAAGTTTTTATTGTTCCATGTTAAAAAAGGAAAAAACTAAGCTATTTATTTGCTACCTACTAGCTGAGTGACTCTTTGGGTTTAAGACACCATTTGAGGACACAAAGCACTCCTTCCTGTAACCTGTATCATGGTACTTTTAAAAAGCTGGCCAGAGGTTGATGGCTACTGGGCAGAAATTAATTTTCTTTATACCAATTGATTATATGTCGCAGAACTTTCAGGGTCTCATAGATATTCACTATGTCATTCAAAGAATCAGAAAATCTGTTCTAATTATGGTACTAATTTAGTTCCCAATTACTTCCTTAATCAAATTTAAATGAGATACATGATTATGCCTTGTATAAAATAGGTTATTTGCATTCATGTCACACTGTTCTATTAAGGAATAATATTTTTGCAATGTTTTTACACTAATAATAAAAGAATCACTGAATCATGAGAACAAGGAAGCAGACAAGTCTGAAATCTGTATTTATGGAATGGCTGTCAATTGTTTATATGACCTTTCTCATTGCTAGAAGGGTTGTAGTAAAGGGTTATTATTCTTAGTTTCAAATAGAGAAAAACACCAGGAAGTGATGGGCTGAAAATTGAATACCAAATATATTCATATGTTATTGCAGTGCTTTTCAAATAGTAGTCACTCAGTGAAGTAAGAAAATCCCAGGAGAGAAGGCAGGAAGAGTGGGGAGGGGAGCTAACACAAACAAAGTGGATGGGGAAAGAAAGGAAAAATAATTATAAAAAGACATAAGTCAACTTATATTTTTTTTAATCAAACTCTTCCCCATTGTATTCCTCCCTATTAAATTCAAAGTCTATCTCCTTGAATTAATGTCCTTCTTGGAAATATGTCATCCAAGTATAATCTACAATGATAAAGTTGGTCTCTTTGCTCCACCTAGTTATTCCTTTGATCTATTTCTGTAGTCAAACAGTATTTGAAAGTGAGACAGAACATTTTGTATGCCATAGTGTACTGATTATACACAGGGTCTTAGACTGATGACTCACCTTATGACAGACTCTACCTTTACACTTTTGATGGTTTCATATGCTTACAATAAACAAAGAAAATCAGAGTAATGAAGTTTTTGAGAAATAGAATTATTCACTAATAATGATGATGCAATAATATTTGGAAGATTCACTGGTCCAATTTTCTGTCCAGAGTTATAGCAATAACTCTGACATCATGTGACATCTTAAATTTACATTAGATCCAAACATTACAATGTATCTTGAAAACTTATTTATAAAATATAAAGGTATATTCATTATGCTCAGAAGGTAATACCTTAGGTTGAGGTTGAGTATGATTAGCTCAAAAACTCTACGTTACACTTTTATAACAGTGTCATTGTGGAAGACTTGATGCTATTTTTCATTAATGAAATAATTCGTATATATAGAGGTTAGATTCTAGGCCAAACCTAGATATATACCTTAAACTAAGAAGCTTTTTTAATTATGAGTAAAGTCCAGAAAACAGCAATCACAGAAAGCAGTCTACATGTAGAATTTAGAAATAGATAAATTCTAAAAGAAAAAAATCAATGTTGAAGGTCTTCCTAATACTTCCTTTGTGGTTAGTTTGGAAGCTCTTTAATTGTTGAGGGGATGTTCTCCTGAAACACCATCTCAGTTTGTCTACCTATGCTTAAATATAATGCTATATATAAAACACCTTTTTTGAGATTTTTACCTGGTTGGATAGAATCACCGACTCAATGGACATGGGTTTGTGTGGACTCTGGGAGTTGGTGATGGACAGGGAGGCCTGGAGTGCTGCGGTTCATGGGGTCGCAAAGAGTCGAACACGACTGAGTGACTGAACTGAACTGAACTGAACTGAACTTGAGTTTTTCTCCACTGCATGCCATATGTTAGGTTCAAGGTAAATGACGGGGTAAATAGCTTTTTTCACCTTGCTTTGCCAATTTTGTGAGACTTCCTGTCTGTTTACTCTGAGTCAGTTTAAAAAACAACTGTGAACACATGAGGACTCAAACACCAGACTTGCAATTATTAGGTATATCAGTTCAGTTCAGTCACTCATTCGTGTCTGACTCTTTGCAACCCCATGGACTGCAGCATGCCAGGCTTCCCTGTCCATCACCAACTCCCAGAGATTGCTCAAACTAATGTCCATTGAGTCAGTGATGCCATCCAACCATCTCATCCTGTCCTCCCCTTCCCCTCCTGCCTTCAAACTTCCCCAGCATCAGGGTCTTTTCCAGCGAGTCAGTTCTTTACATCAGGTGGCTAAAGTATTGAAGCTTCAGCCTTAGCATCAGTCCTTCCAATGAACTCCCAGGACTGGTCTCCTTTGGGATTGACTGGTTGGATCTCCTTGCTGTCCAAGGGACTCTCAAGAGTCTTCCTCAACACCACAGTTCAAAAGCATCAAGTCTTTGGTGCTCAGCTTTCTTTATAGTCCAACTCTCACATCCATGCATGACTACTGGAAAAACAATACCTTTGACTAGACAGAGCTTTGTTGGTAAAGTAATGTGTCTGCTTTTTAATATGCTGTCTAGGTTCGTCATTGCTTTTCTTCCAAGGAGCAAGTGTCTTTTAATTTCATGGCTGTGGTAACCATCTGCAGTGATTTTGGAGCCCCCAAATATAAGTCTGTCACTGTTTCCACTGTTTCCCCATCTATTTGCCATGAAGTGATGGGACCAGATGCCATGATCTTCGTTTTTTGAATGTTGAGTTTTAAGCCAGCTTTTTCACTCTCCTCTTTCACTTTCATCAAGAGGGTCTTTAGTTCCTCTTTGCTTTCTGCCATGAGGGTGGTGTCATCTGCATATCTAAGGTTAATCGTTAGGTATATGATTAATAGTAATATTTAATATCATTTATTTTTTACCTTTGGAAAGAGGTTTGGATGAGCCTTATACTCAAGTAACCAGACTTTTTTGTATCCTTACTGCTGTCTCCTGACAGTAATTATTAAGACATGAATTCACAATTCAAGTTTCTATAAACCAATAACAGATCCAACTAGACCATTTCTATAGCAAAGGACGTACAGTGCCAAGCCAATATTAAAATGTCTCTGAAGTATGTTAGCAATGATTATCAGTATTTTCCTTTCCATATTTCATGTGAAATCCTATATGGATCAGGGCAAATATCGCATGCACTATTAGCCTGTCAAAAAAAATTGTATTGAGAAGGCATATAGTTTAGATATTAGAAATAAGCCAGGAAAAATAAGTAAGGTTGAAGTGGCAGAGACTCTAGGATCTAGTGAATATCAGATTTTGATGCATATAGAGTACTGCAGAAAGGCATTAATGTAAATATATAAGACTGGATGGCAGGCTTTGAAGGAATATACAGTGAGTTAAGAAAAATTGGCATGAACTCAGTTTATCAAGGGAAATCAACAATGGAAAAGTATATATCTTTTAAATACAATCAAACTGCAGTTTAGAAAAATCAAAGTAAACTGTTCCACTTCTTTATATGTTCAGGCATCCTAAAAAAAAAAAAAAAAATCAGTATCTTTGTTTTCAGTCTACAATTGGATATTTAAAACTTAATCACTTTTGACAAAATTTCTACTTGCTACAGTTCTCCTGTGAATGATTATTCTTTTTATATTTTTTGGTAGTATTTATGGCAAATTTCTTTATGTTTAACATATACTGTTGTAATAAATGTACATAAAAGATAAGAGCTGTTGGTTTACATTTCACGTAAGAAGTCTTCAGGGTGGGGGCGGGGCGGGAAACAAACTCTTTTTTGATTGAAGGGTGTGTATTTTATATATTTCTGTGGCTAAAAATGTTGCCAATTACCCTGAATAAGATGTATGTGAATGAGTGTTTTTGTTTGTACCTACTTAAACCAAGAGCTAATTATAATAGGAATAAATTAAATTAGATTAAATGTGCAAAATAAAATCCTGAATAAATGATTCAAAGTGCAAATTTTGAATTTGTGTGTGGTAAGAGAAACCTTCATCTCGATTCCTAATTCCTGGTTTCTTTATTCCTTGCAATGTGTATGATTTCAAGCCCCAGTAAGCCCCTCAATACTGTTCTGCACAGTTATGTCTCCTAGACAATGCTCCTCCTTGAAAGTTTATTCAGCTCCAGACTTTAAAAGGAAATTCTGTAAACTGCAACTATTTGAAACTAGGATAGGGACTCTGAGGTAGGATCAGGGAAAAGACCAAGATTATTCTATTTCAGATTTGAGGAAAGGTATAGAGGAGAGAAGGTCACTGATTAAATGACAGAGAACACACCCTGCTGACAGAAGCACAAGAAACGTGACATGAGTGACTGTATTTCTAATTCAGATCAGATCAGTCGCTCAGTCGTGTCCGACTCTTTGCGACCCCATGAATCGCAGCACGCCAGGCCTCCCTGTCCATCACCAACTCCCAGAGTTCACTCAGACTCACGTCCATCGAGTCAGTGATGCCATCCAGCCATCTCATCCTGTCGTCCCCTTCTCCTCCTGGCCCTAATCCCTCCCAGCATCAGAGTCTTTTCCAATGAGTCAACTCTTCACACGAGGTGGCCAAAGTATTAGAGTTTCAGCTTTAGTATCAGTCCTTCCAATGAACACCCAGGGCTGATCTCCTTCAGAATGGACTGGTTGGATCTCCTTGCAGTCCAAGGGACTCTCAAGAGTCTTCTCCAGCACCACAGTTCAAAAGCATCAATTCTTCGGCGCTCAGCCTTCTTCACAGTCCAACTCTCACATCCATACATGACCACAGGAAAAACCATAGCCTTGACTAGAGGAACCTTTGTTTGCAAAGTAATGTCTCTGCTTTTGAATATGCTAAGTTGGTCATAACTTTCCTTCCAAGGAGTAAGCGTATTTCTAGTTAAACATATGTAAACACTTTAATTTTAAACATATGTAAACACCCCCCTTAAACAACAGTGTTTGCAACACTGTTATTGCTAGGTTAGAATTATTTAAAAACACTTTTTGGCATATATTGATATGTTAGGAGAGAGTGTAATTTCCTCAGTTCTGTCTCACTACAACAAAGATTTAAAATGACGGAGCAGTGTTACAGCTTCATTACAGCTCAGAGTTTTATTTGGTAAAGAAAATCCATCCCCACACATGAAGATGAGCTGACCTCGCAGGAGAGGCGTCAGCTGGTCTTGGCTCCCTCTTATTATATGCTTTGGCTCCTCCCACCTGGCCTGCCCTAGGCAAACTAGAGCTAGCCAGGAAGGGGACCTGTTTGTTTCACCTGAGGTTCTCACTCTGATCCACGAATTTTTCCTTTGTTCCCTTTTCACGGGCTTTTCCTTTGTCTATCTTTTAGCCACTGCCATTTTGGACTCCTTTTTCTATTCTAACTATTCCAAAACCACTGCAAGAAAGGTTAGCCAGATAACATTAAGATTTGTGTTTGGTCTGCTTCCTTTGTTGCTTAAGGTCAGTGAGTTCCAAAGAGTATGTATGTCATCTTTTGGTTCTTTGACTTTCCTGAGGAGAAATACACAAAAGGTTAGAAAATGATTTAAAATTTATGGATGACAACTTGAAGGTGTCATTTGGACAAAGAAAAGTCAGGATGGGAATATATATAAAATGAAGGTGTAATTCAAACCTTCAAGTATCATTCAGTCTATAAAAACTTTAATCTGTTGCACAATCTGTGGGTTTAAGGACTCCTATTGTTAGATGATCCTGATGTTGTGGTACAGTTCACAGACTCAGATTCTTTATGGAGTATACTTTGTTTTCTGGCCAAAAATAACAGACTCTCTTTTCCAAGAAAATGGATATATACTCATATAAATAAATGTTTGTATATAATTTTAGAAAGTCTCTGGCTCCCCTTGAAGTCCATCAATGAAGAATTTCAGATTATTAAAAACTTAATATTCTATATGTAAAGTTCTGTTTCACTGACATCATGAGCAGCAGCATCTTCATGTAAGATTGACAATGCATTTAAAAGAAAAAGAAACAAAGCCCAGGGTGCATTTGGTATCAAACTCAAACATTTACAGACTTCCCTTGTGGCTCAGCTGGTAAAGAATCCACCTGCAATGTGGGAGACCTGGGTTTGATCCCTGGTTTGGGAAGATCCCCTGGTGAAGGGAAAGGCTACCCACTCCAGTATTCTGCCTGGAGAATTCTATGGACTCTATAGGCCATGGGATCTAAAGAGTCAGACACAACTGAGTGACTTTCACTTTCACTTTCTTTGGAACATTTTCAAAGATAGTTTCAATTGTTTTTTCCTGTCAGAAAGACATGAAAAATCTTAAAGGAGCCTTTAAGTAATCTCCAGATGTATTTTACTAGTTGTTTGTACTTTTCTATTTTCAGATTCCTTAAATAGTTTTAGCCTTTGACTTTAGCTCTGCTTTCTAATTAGCATAAATGCTTTTTTTTCTCTAAATACTATTTGAATAAGTTTCTTAAAAATCCAGACTTTACGTATATGACAGTTTAAATTCTCAGTTGAGAGCATATATCAATGCCCTAGAGACGTTCGTGTTTTATTATCACAAACTGTACCATCTATTTTGATCCAATTCAAAGACACTGTCAACACTTTCAAAAGATTCATCCAAGAACCGTTTTCTTTTCAGAAAGAAACATTCTGAAAAATTTTGCACAGTCTGCTAAAGCTTACTCTCCATGTGAGTCAGTGTTTAATCTTTGTGTTTCGATTGGGATTATTGTATTGGTGTTTTCACCTTAATGCGAAATAAAAGAAACCGAGCTGCGTAAATGCTTCTTGCCTTCCCGCAGAGCGCCATGCTTGCTCTCCTGGGCTGCTGGGCCACTTTGGAACATAGAAAGGTGGGGAAAGACCAGCCCTGTTGTAAAACACATTTCATCTCAGCTTTTGTTCTCTTGCATTATAGAACAAAGCACAGTGGAAGTTGCCCTGTGGCACAGTGTTAGCTTTTCATAGTTCTATACACAGAGGTCTTACAGAAATGTGCTTAACAAAATTGAACATTAAAAAAATTTAAATTATTTGTAAGAGTTGCAGAAAAGATTAAAAAGTAAGTAGTAACTTTCCTGAAGGTGAAAAAATAAAAGTAGCTGGTAGTTTAATTTACATCATATATATGAGTCATTTGGATTTTCCTGATGACTCAGTGGTGAAGAATCCACCTGCAATATAGGAGCCTCAGGAGACGCAGGTTTGATCCCTGGGTCAGGAAGTTCCCCTGCAGGTGGGCATGGCAATCCACTCCAGTATTCTTGCCAGGAGAATCCCATGGACAGAGGAGCCTGGCTACAGTCCATAGGGTTGCAAAGAATTGGACACTACTGAGCAAGAAAGCATTGATTCATTTAACAATGTTTTCTCCATTATAATTAAAATCTCACCATAAATAACCAATACAGTTAAGATTAAATATATCCTATGCAGAAGTTTGTTTGACTTTTAAATTTTCTGTTGATTTTCTTTTGATTAGTGAATCATATAAAAGACCAAAAGACTGAATATTTGATCATTTATATAATCATAACACACTTTTGAAGCCAGAGTAGAGCACAACTTTTGAAACACTACTGGAAAATATGACATCTTTTTCTCAGAGCTTCAGGACTCTTTCTTAAAACATTCCTTTGTAAATTACACTTAAGATCATTATCATAAACTGATGTTTAGGAGATGGGAGAAGCAAAATCTACAGGCTATCCCAACGCGTTTCCTTAGCATGCACTTCCCTTTGTATATAGACTATCATAAGGCTTTATGGGCTTTAAAATCCTAGAACTTCTCAAGGACAAAACATCTTTGGAAGCAATACAGTGAATAGTCCATAATGGATTTCCAGGATGTGTTTCTAAGATGAGGCGCAGAGAGATTTGGGGCAATGTTTCATGTTTTCTAAATTACTAATGGAGACCCAAATATCATTTGGGGGTATGACAAGATGGCCAGGCATTCAGACTCTGAAGCCAGATTGTCTGGCTGCAAGCCCTGGCTCTGCCAATTTCTCAGTGTGTATCCTTGGACAGGTTCCTTCAACTCTCAGTGAATCCGTAATCATATCTGTTAGATTGAACTAGTGATTACACTCACGGCAGGTCCTGGTGTGAGGATTAAATGAGTTAACACATGTACAACTCTTAGAGCAATATCCAGCACATCGAAAAACTTATTTTTTAAGTCAGTTGTTATTACATATGTTCTGATTTAGATGTAGTATCTATTTTTAAATTATAAACAGAAAAAGTTTTCACAGAAAGAAACCAAGGACAAAGTGATATGAAATTATTTATTTGACAAGCAGTTTAGTTTTGTTTTGAACTTAGCATAAGTTTCATTTTCATGTTTTGAACATTTCACAGTATTACAAGTTTATAAGGATTCTCTGGTGTGTGTTGTTCATTGCTGCCTAGTGTCATGTCCAACTCTTGCACCCCATGGATTGTAGCCCACCAGGCTTCTCTGTCCATGGGATTCTCCAGACAAGAATACTAGAGTGGGTTACCATTTCCTTCACCAGGGGACCTTCCTGACCCAAGGATCAAACTTGGGTCTCTTATGTCTCCTACATTGCAGGTGGGTTCTTTACCAATTGAGCCACACAGGAAACCCCAATATTAATTAAACTATTGATTGTTATATAATCAATTATTTATTTCACAATAGAGGGAAATCTAAAAGTCATAAATTAACTAATTTCAATGTATATGCTTTTAATATGATTATTATAACATTACTTTTATATGTGCTGATGTACTAAAAAATCAAGAAAGCCATTCTTAATTCAAATGTTACTAAAATCTTACAATCTGGTTAGTATCTTACTTTGGAAACCACAGTCTAAATTAAACATCTTTGGTAGTAACTAACTTTCATTGTCAACAAGGCACTTCTAGTTAAAGAGACATCTTTTTGGTCATATGTAATTTCCAGTGGAAAGAAAGAAAGTACTGAATATTACTGAAGTTAATTGATACAGATGGTATGCCACTGCTTTCTGAAACTGTCAAGAAAATTATATTTCATTTCTTTAGCCTCGTATCTTTGACTTACTCTCAAATCCAGAAGTGATATTATTTTCATAAATGCAAAAAAAACCCTAATTTCTACTCAACTGTTTTATCACAGAATAAAATAATTTATTATTCAGCATTAATCCAAAGGTATTTGGATCACTTCTGAATTTTAAAAGCAAAGTAAAGCAATTAAGAGAAAGCATTGAAAGAAATTAACAATAATTATTACACATATTTAGAAGTTTCAAACATTTCTAAGATTAAAATTAATTCAAGAGTAACCTAAGATATACTGGCAGGGGCAGAAATCTGCAAAGAGAGTACAGAAGACACAAGATGGCTTTTTAGATAGGAGTAAGAATCTACTTCATGCAGATACTCTATATTGTAGAATGATATTTAAATATGCACATGCCACCACCCTTATGGCAGAAAGCAAAAAAGAACTAAAGAGCCTCTTCATGAAAGTGAAAGAAGAGAATGAAAATGTTGCCTTAAGACTCAACATTCAGAAAACTAAAATCATGGCATCTGGTCCCATCATTTCATGGGAAATAGATGGAGAAACAGTGGAAACAGTGGCTGACTTTATTTTGGGGGGCTCCAAAATCAGTGCAGATGGTGATTGCAGCCATGAAATTAAAAGACGCTTGCTCCTTGGAAGAAAAGTTATAACCAACCTAGACAGCATATTAAAAAGCAGACACACTACTTTGCCAACAAAGTTCCATCTAGTCAAAGCTATGGTTTTTCCAGTAGTCAGGTATGGATGCGAGAGTTGCACTATAAAGAAAGTTGAGTGCCAAAGAATTGATGCTTTTGAACTGTGGTGTTGGAGAAGATCTTGAAAGTCTTTTGGACTGCAAGAAGATCCAACCAGTCCATCCTAAAGGAAATCAGTCCTAAATATTCATTGGAAGGACTGATGCTGAAGCTGAAACTCCTATAGCTTAGCCACTTGATGTGAAGAACTGACTCACTAGAAAAGACCCTGATGCTGGGAAAAATTGAAGGCAGGAGGAGAAGGGGATGACAGAGGATGAGATGGTGGAATGGCATCACCGATTCAATGGACATGTGTTTGAGTAAACTCCAGGAGTTAGTGATGGACAGGGAGGGCTGGCATGCTGCAGTCCATGGGGTCACAAAGAGTCGGACATGACTGAGCAACTGAACTGAACTCCTCCATTATGATATAATCAATCTCATGTGACTGAACATGGAGGTGTTAATATTATATATAAATACACAAGTGAGGAATGTATATAGTGTACAAATGAGGACTGTGAAGCAGTGAGATAAGTGAGTTATGATAGGGCACTTGCCCAAAGTGGAAGTCTTCAGCAGCATGTGCTCTGACTCTAATCTCACATCTTCTGCCTGCACTATGCTAGTACATAAGGTGTAAGGTAATATACCATCACAGTTTGCCTGGGACACAAGGACTACCATGATAAAACCAGGAATTAACTGCATCATATAAAACACGTAACTATCAAATTGGGTTAAAGATTTACTGAGCATGGCCACGCCCATCAGAACAGTTTCCCCCTTAGTCAGTCTCTCCCATCAGGAAGCTTCATAAGTCTCTTATCCTTATCCATCAGAAGGCATACAGAAGGAAAACCACAAACACAGAAAATTAATCAAACTGATTACATGGACCACACCATTGTCTAACTCAATGAAACTGTGAGCCATGCCGTGTAGGGCGAGCCAAAACAGACAGTTCTTGGTGGAGAGTTTCAACAAAACGGGGTCCACTGGAGAAGGGAATGGCAAACCACTTCAGTGTTCTTGCCTTGAGAACTCCATGAACAGTACGAAAAAACAAAAGATAGGACACTGAAAGATGAACTCCCCAGGTTGGTATGTGCCCAAAATGCTACTGGAGAACAGTGGAGAAATAAATCCAGAAAGAATGAAGAGATGGAGCCAAAGCAAAAACAACACCCAGTTGTGGATGTGACTGGTTGTGAAGTAATGTCCAATGCTAAAGAACAATATTGCATGGGAACCTGGAATGTTAAGTCCATGAATCAAGGTAAATTGGAAGTGATCAAACAGGAGATGGCAAGGGTGAAATTCAACATTTTAGGAATCAGTGAACTAAAACGAACTGGAATGGCTAAATTTAACTCAGATGACCATTATATCTACCACTGTGGGCAAGAATCCCTTAGAAGAAAGGGAGTAGCCTTCACAGTCAACAAAAGAGTCTGAAATGCAGTACTTGGCTGCAATCTCAAAAAACCACAGAATGATCTCTGTTCGTTTCCAAGGCAAACTATTCAGTATCACAGTAATCCAAGTCCTTGCCCCAAGCAGTAATGCTGAAGGAGCTGAAGCTGAACGAGTCTATGAAGACCTACAAGATCTTCTAGAACTAACATCCAAAAAAAGGTGTACTTTTCATTATAGGGGACTGGAATGCAAAAGTAGGAAGTCAAATGATACCTGGAGTAACAGGCAAATTTGGCCTTGGAGTACAAATGAAGCAGGGCAAAGGCTAACAGAGTTTTGCCAAGAAAACACACTGGTCATATCAAACACCCTCTTCCAACAACACAAGAGAGGACTCTACACATGGATCACCAGACGGTCAATACCAAAATATGATTAATTATATTCTTTTCAGTCAAAGATGGAGGAACTCTATACAGTCAAAAAAAACAAGACAGGGAGCTGACTTTGGCTCAGATTATGAACTGCTTATTGCAAAATTCAGAGTTAAATTGAAGAAAGTAGGGAAAACCCTAGACCATCCAGGTATGACCTAAATCAAATCCCTTATGATTATACAGTGGGGGTGACAAACAGATTCAAGGGATTACATCTGATAGACAGAATGCCTGAAGAACTATGGACAGAGGTTCATGATACTGTACAGAAGGCAGTGATTGAGACCATCCCCAAGAAAAAGTAATGCAGAAAGGCAAATTGATTGTCTTAGGAAGCCTTACAAATAGCTGAGGAAAGAAGAGAAGCAAAAGGCAAAGGAGAAAAAGCAAGATATACCCATCTAAATGCAGAGTTCCAAATAACAAGGAGAGATAAGAAAGCCTTCCTCAGTGATCAATGCAAAGAAATAGAGGAAAACAATAGAATGGGAAAGACTAGAGATCTCTTGAAGAAAATTAGAGATACCAAGGGAACATATCATGCAAAGATGGGCACAATAAAGGATGGAAATGGTATGGACCTAACAGAAGCAGAAGATATTAAGAAGAGGTGGCAAGAATACACAGAAGAATTAAACAATAAAGATCTTCATGACCCAGATAACCATGATGGTTTGATCACTCACCTAGAGCCAGACATCCTGGAATGTGAAGTCATGTGGGCCTTAGGAAGCATCACTGCAAACAAAGCTAGTGGAGGTGATAGAATTCCACTTGAGCTATTTCAAATCCTAAAAGATGATGCTGTGAAAGTGCTATACTCAATATGCCAGCAAATTTGGAAAACTCAGCAGTGGCCACAGGACTGGAAAAAGTCAATTTTCATACCAACCCCAAAGAAAGGCAATGCCAAAGAATGCTCAAACTACCACATAATTGTACTCATCTCACACGCTAGTAAAGTAATGCTTAAAATTCTCCAAGCCAGGCTTCAATAGTACATGAACTGTGAGCTTCCAGATGTTCAAGCTGGTTTTAGAAAAGGCAGAGGAACCAGAGATCAAATTGCCAGCATCCTCTGGATCATCAATAAAGCAAGAGAGTTCCAGAAAAATATCTGCTTCTGCTTTATTGACTATGCCAAAGCCTTTGACTGTGTGGATCACAACAAACTGTGGGAAATTCTTAAAGACATGGTAATACCAGACCACCTAACCTACCTCTTGAGAAATCTGTATGCAGGTCAAGAAGCAATCATTAGAACTGGACATGGAACAACAGACTGGTTCCAAATTGGGAAAGGAGTATGTCAAGGCTGTATATTGTCACCCAGCTTATTTAACTTATATGCAAAGTACATAATGAGAAACACTGGGTTGTATGAAGCACAAGCTGGAATCAAGATTGCTGAGAGAAACATTAATAATGTCAGATATGCAGATAACCCCACCCTTATGATAGAAAGCGAAGAAGAACTAAAGACCCTCTTGATGAAAGTGAAAGAGGAGAGTGAAAATGTTGGCTTAAAACTCAACATTCAAAAAACTAAGATCATGGCATCTGTTCCCATCACTTGATGGCAAATAGATGGTAAAACAATGAGAGAGACTTTATTTTGGGGGCTCCAAAATCACTGCAGATGGTGACTGCAGCCATGAAATTAAAAGACACTTGCTCCTTGGAAGAAAAGCTATGACAAACATAGCCAGTATGTTAAAAAGCAGAGACATTACTTTACCAACAAAGGTCCATCTAGTTCAAGCTATGGGTTTTCCGGTAGTCATGTATGGATGTATGGATGTGAGAGATGGACTATAAAGAAAGTCGAGCACCAAAGAATTGATGCTTTTGAACTGTGGTGTTGGAGAAGATTCTTGGGAGTCCCTTGACTGCCAGGAGATCCAACCAGTCCATCCTAAAGGAAATCAGTCCTGAATATTCACTTGGAAGGACTGATGCTGAAGCTCCAATACTTTGGCCACCTGATACGAAGAACTGACACCTTAGAAGAGACCCTGATGCTGGGAAAAATTGAAGACAGGAGAAGGGGATGACAAAGGATGAGATGGTTTGATGCATCACAGACTTGATGGACATGAGTTTGAGCATGTTCCAGGAGTTGGTGATGGACAGGAAACCTGGCGTTCTATAGTCCATGGGGTCGCAAAGAGTCAGACATGCCTGAGCAACTGAACTGAACTGAACTATCAATTGTTTTTACTTTGCCATAGGATATCAAAGAATTTTTATATCAACACCAAAGTACAGTAAAATATGGAAATGGTCCCTTTTTATAAAACTATGTTTTCTGCCTAATGTACAATTATGATAATAAGGGGAAATCAGTAACCATACCCAAAAGGAAAAAAAAATAAAGGTACACCACCATTTTTGAGTGGCAGCTATTTCCAGACTCTGTGTCAATTGTATTTTTTTATCTACTCCTTTGAAAAAGTGTATATGATATGTAATATTATCCTCATTGTATAGATGCAAAAGCCAAAGAAGGAAAATAACTTGCCCAAGATCATGAAAGTAGCATAGCTGAAATTGGAATTATGCTTTTTTTCTGTTCAAAACCATATTTTAATAATGCAAAGTCAGTTCACTTCAGTCACTCAGTCCTGTCCAATTCTTTGCCACCCTGTGGACTGCAGCACGCCAGCCTTCCCTTTCCATCACCAACTTCCAGAGCTTGCTCAAACTCATGCCCATCGAGTTGGTGTGCCAGCCTGCCGTCTCACCCTCTGTTGTCCCCTTAATACAAATAATTTAGAATTAAAGTCCATTGATTTGCCATTCTGTTATTTCAGTAACTCTGCTCTAGGTCTAGAATTATTCTTAGAAAACATCTTTATTTGTGTGTTCCTTTTGACATTCCAGTAAAAAAAAAACTTTTTTGAGTACCTTGTTTGTACTGCCCTCTGTGCTAAATGTAGATAATGAACTTACAGACACAAATTAAGCACCAGTCCTGACCTCAGTGGCATTTTAGAGAAGGAAGCAGACACCTATGTAGTTAGGTCATCAACGTCATACCTAGTAAGTGTTATATAATTTCTTGATGAAATGTAAACAGAAGAGAAAGTAAACAACAAAATCTTCCTAAAACAAAAGTGATTCACAGGAGAATTGACAGTGGATATGGTATTTAAGTTTCTGGGTGTTTTTTTTTAATAAATAAGTATATGACTTTACCAAATAAAGAGAGTAAGATGGCAGTCTTCCAAGGAGAAGAGGAAGGTACAAGTAAAGTCATTCTTAGAGAATTATGAGTCCCCTAGAGAATTTGAAAAATAGGAGGTAACAGAACTAAGGTGGTAAAAGATAACAAAGGAAATAAAAGGTAGAGGAGAGACTGAGAAGGAATGTAGTTGCCAAGCAGTTTGGACTTTAATCCTGAAGAAACAATGCAATATGTAAAACAGTCTTTAGCCCTTTATAGCAATTCTTTACTTATTTCTATCTGCCTTTCCACTATACATTCCATGAAAGCTGAATCTTGTATTGATTGGAGATGTTTCTCCAGAAACCAGAAGAGTACTTGATACATAGTAGGCACTTAAATATGTATATATGCGATATTGCTGAAGTTTAAAATAAATATTATGTAAGCATTAACAGGTACAACCAATTAACGATTATTGTAATAGGTCAAGCAAGAGAAAACAAATGCAGAATGTGAACAGTGATAATAGATTTTGTATAGAGTCAGCACAACTTAATAACTTATGGACTAAGAAGGGTTTGATAAAGTAGAGAATCCAATATTACAATAAAGTTTCAAACCTGGGTTATTAGATGCATGGTGGTATCTTAACCAAAACAGGAATAGAGGAGGAAAAGAAAGTTCAAGAGAAATTTTTTAAGTTTGTATTTGAATTCATTGAGAATACATTTCATTTTGGACATGATCTGATAATCATCAGGCAACAGTGTTAAGAAAACAGTCCTCCAATTTTAGTTCTTATCTTGTGAATGAAAATAATTATTTAATATATAATGTTCAAATTTATGTCATCCACATCCTTTGAAAGCCTTCAGTTCAGTTCAGTTCAGTCGCTCAGTCGTGTCAGACTCTTTGTGACCCCATGAATCGCAGCACGCCAGGCCTCCCTGTCATCACCAACTCCCAGAGTTCACTCAAACTCATGTCCATCGAATCGGTGATGCCATCCAGCCTTAGAGGGATAAGAAAACCATTTCATTTGTTATCAAATCTGTTTGAGGTTATAATTATAATTCATTATTAGTACAATAGAAACAGGGAGGTAGAAATAAATAACAGACTCAAAAAGTCCTGAATTACAACTTGGGAGGGAAAAAATACAAGCAGTCTAGTTGTCAATCCAAATTATTATCACAAATTTTGTTATCTATTAGACAAAATGTGGATGCTATATAATGCTAAATAAACTACCATTGATTTAAATCTGTAATAGTTTTAGGGTTGTTGAAATTTGTTAGATTCTTAATAATACTGAGAAATTGTACATGAGAAATTGCCAAGCTGATACAAAACATTACATCCAGCAAAAACTCATTATTTATATGAAAATGTTGAATCTATAATCTCCTTTCAGAGTCTTCTCTAAGGCCAAAAAGGGGGACACTTTCACTCCCAAAATATTTGCCCCCACATTTCCCTGAAACATTTAAAGAATATCTCTCTTTTGTTTCCTTTAACAATAGTCTTATCATTGTATGGTTTCTTAATACCTCCTGTATAAAAATCATCATATGTATTAAGCTGCAAATTTGAAAAAGATTCATTAGTTCATCATCTATAAAAGTCCTGATTAAAGAAAATTATTGTTCTCTATAACAGAAAAAGATGACATTGGATTTTGTGATTCATTGTGTTCAGAATATAAGTGATTTCTTATAGAATCTTGATTCTAATGCAGTTCAAAATGTCTGTAACAATATCTGGGCTATTCATGAAGGAAAACCAAAGAAAGTCACTTTTTGTGTGACTTGTAGAAGTGTTTATGAAGAGCTCTTTAATTGATAAGGCTTCTAAAAAAAAGATCTGGGAATTTTGAAATGACTAACATTCAAGAACCATGGAGCTTGTCCATTCATTTCAGCGCAATGTGAATACTAAGTTAATCCTACAACGTGAGACACTTAGGGTAACTAATACTGGGAAGACCCAGAGGGATGGAATAGGGAAGGAGGTGGGAGGGGGGTTCAGGATGGGGGACACATGTACACCCATGGCTGATTCATGTCAATTTATGGCAAAAAAAAAAAAACACTACAATTTTGTAAAGTAATTAGCCTCCAATTAAAGTAAATAAATAATTTTTTTTAAACTGTAAAAATGGAAATAAGCTGAAATATTTTGAAAATATTTAATATAAAAAAGAATCACATCCAAATATATTTTCTAAGAGCAAAAATGCAACATATAACTTGTACATATTTAACAATAACATTGATTCAGGAAATCAGTCCTGAATATTCATTGGAAGGACTGATGCTGGAGCTGAAACTCCAATACTCTGGCTACCTGTTGTGAAGAACTGACTCATTTGAAAGGACCCTGATGCTGGGAAATATTTTAGGTAAGAGGAGAAGGGGATGACAGAGGATGAGATGGTTGGATGGCATCACCGACTCGATGGACGTGAGTTTGAGTAAACTCCTGGAGTTGGTGATGGACAGGGAGGTCTGGCGTGCTGCAGTCCATGGGGTCACAAAGAGTCAGACACAACTAAGCAACTGAACTGAACTGAACTGAACAATAACACAGAAAAAGCACTGTAACCAATAGACTTCGCTCACCTAACCTCATCTTTAAAGAATACCATCCTAACTTTGATAATTTCCCTTATACTTATCAATTTTCTTGATTAGAAAAGGTAATCATGAACTGTAAACTTGTAATCTTCACAGTGTAACTAACTTCCTATAGAAAACCACTAGGAAGCAAATTGCAGGTTAGAAACCATCAGTATTCTAAAAAAAAAAAAAAAAAAAAAGCCTTAGTTTAATAACAAATGCTTTCAATTGATGCTACTGAACAAAATACAAAAGACACAGCACTCAGGTGTGAAACTTTTAATTTATAAGAAACCAGGGGAGTCTTCATTTGATACTTTATTATCTTTAATGAGAAGATGAAACTTGTCACTGATTAATTTTAAGATTGTATAAAGGTATCTCCCAAGGAGTTATAGACAGAACTAATTCCAAAGCACTTTGTATTCACATAGATTAGAATCTTGCTGAAATACTTCAGTGTTAGTCTCTTAGGAATTGTGAAAATGATGAGAAAAATCAGTTTGTTTCTATGAAGCACCTACTCTGCTTAGATCTATGGGAGGTGACCTTGAGAAATCCAGTAAATAGAGATGCAAAGCATCTATGGGAAGGTGGAGGGGAAAACAACCTACTACAAAACCAGAACACTTTTCCTAATGCAGACAATAGATGTGATGGGAATGCAACCCTTAGGAAATGTCATCATGGGAGACTTTCAAGGTTGGGGTACAATATATAAATTCTAGGGAGACGTGAGGTATGATTAGGGAAGCAAACAAGTTGGGAGATAATCCTGGCAGGAGAATACCAAAAAGAAAGGGAGAAGGAAACAGGACTGAACAAGTATAGGTGAGAATGACAGTTGATGAGCCAGTGAATGAAATGACTGGTTAGGAGCAATGCAGTCCACCACTGGAGAGCATTGACTGACAGGAAGGGACCTACAGTTCTGATCTATAAAACTCACCTGAGAGGTACCTTTGGCATAGAAGTAAGAGCTTAAGCTCTCAGACAGACTGCTGGATATTGCCACTTCCCAGCTGTTGGATTTTGGACAAATAATTTAATTTTCTATGCCTCAATTTCTCTGGGTAATAGGGAATGTCAGTTTTTAAAACTACATTTTTATTTGTTTTAAAATATATTTTTAGAAAATAAATATGTTTCTCTGACAGCAATGGTCAAGATAGATAGAAAAGTGCGACTATGAAAAGAAGAACTTGGGCAGACATTGTAATAACCAAGATTTTCTCTTAACATCCATAATCTATTATCATTCAAACTGGAATACTGAGTTCATAATTTTTATATTTACGTATAAAAAGGACCTCTTATTCTCCCCACCTTGCCAACCAAGTGTTTGCATCCAGCTCCTGTCTTCAAGCTCTCTGGAATCAATGGCCAAATAAAGGATTTCATGACAGATTCTCAGATTTAAAGCCCGAATCTTCTAGATCCCTTCAGTAGTGCTGACAATTCATTTGACCTCAATATTTTCTGATAAGTTTTTTTTTAATATGTATTTGGGTGAAATTAATGACTTTAAGGAACATTATAGAAATTTGCCAAAATGGGAAACTTCTTTGGATTCTAATTCTATGCATGATAAATGGGGATCTTTATTACTACATTTAACCTTCAGCACATTTTTCTTTAAAATACAGATTCAAATGTAAAATCTAGCATTTGCAGACATTGTACTAATTTGTTCCAGTCACCCTTTATAACCCTTAAGGCTTTGAGTTCATAAAACGGACATGAATTACAATATGAGGTCTAATATTTCCATCACTGGTACACATAATTTCTTTCCAGATCTTCTTTGCGCTCCTGAGGAAAAACTCTGTGCATAGTGCAGATTGAATTGCTAAAAATCCCGATGAGAAATGAGAAATATAGAAGTAAAAAGCAAATATGTCATACATGTTTATTTCAGATAAATATAATTTTCCCTCCCTAAAATGAATTTATCTTTTAAACCAGGGCAATTGGGCAGAACAAATAGATTCTTTTCTTTGAAAAAGAAAACAGCTATTTATGTTGAATGTTCTATCTAATAGAGGTATATTGGGAACTGTAACAATTGCAAATAGATATGATAAAAAAGAAATAAATGATGTTCAACTTCTGATTTTAGCTTCTGCACTAGACTATGAAATCAGAGTTATTTACTTTTCATGTACCGCCATCATAGTTTTGTTGATCTAATCTATGTCCAATAAAGATACGATCAAGAACTATTACAAATCCCACCAACTTTGTAGCATTCATCAATCTACTGGCATTTTTCTACTTAAAAGACCTTAAAAGTAGACTATGATTGATGACTTATACTTTCTTAAAGAGAATTTATGAATTTCTTCTTTCTGCTTTGCTTTTAGGAGTATTTTGGAAAGTCTAAGTCTAATGTAATTCTGCCATAATTACTGCATCACTGGATGAGAAGTTGTACCACAGCTGCCAGAGCAGTTCCAGTAACTGCTTAAACTCTGACTTCAGCTTGTTGATTGTCTTTTAAGGAAAAGCTCAGGACAACATAATCTAAACAAGTGATTGCAGGGCCTTAGAAAAGGAAATGCTTAATTACTTAGTAATTCATATTGTAATTCATGTTCTTTTTATGAACTCAAAGGAAATAATGCTATAAAAATGGAGAACTGTATATGTTTAATATTTATAGAAGCATGTTGGAAAATGAAGTTCCTACTAATAAAATACAAATAATTTAGCTGCCACAGCTGGAAATCTCTAACTGTAGCACATATTTCTGTAATTGCTCTAATCCTTATATATTCTCTTGCTCTTTTGGCAGGCAGACCAGTAATGATTGTGGTGGAATATATGGAGAATGGATCTCTAGACTCCTTTTTGCGGGTGAGGTGTTCTTTTCTGATGGCATTTAAATGAGCTATTTTGAGTTCTAGATTTAAAACATTTATCACAAATTAATTTTTCCGTAATGTTATTCATGGATTCTTCCATGAAGAATAGCAGCAATTTCTCTAGGGTGCATTTCTCTGATACTGTGATACGTTACAGCTACTGAGGTGGGGAAGTATATACACATGATAATTTGATTTCTCCTATAAATTGACTTGCCATATCAAATATACATATTTCAAATGATGTTATAAAGAAAGAGATTAAATGAAACTCAGTTGCTTCACATAGCCTTTCATTTTGCTTTATTATATTTAACTACTTAGCAAAATATTTTATGCCTTATATATAGTGCTGAACCCTTTAAATTGATATATACTTACCAATAGTGACCCAAGTTCATATGGGAAGATGGATTTTATCAGCTTTGTTCATCTTAAGTTCATTTGGCTATTTAGAAAACAAAATGAGAAAGAATTAACCTCTGGCTATTTATTTTAGAACAAAAAAATTTTAAGCACTATTTTTAAAGTGACTTATCCTTGACAGTATGGCATATACAAAACTCATTTGTTTTGTGTCATAGTACAGAATAGCACAGCTAAGAAGACACCATGAAGTTATATTTCAAAATGTATTTATGATATTTTTGGTATTTAAAGAGCCATCATATGCTATAAAAATATTTATTGATAGGGGAAAAATATAAATATAAAAAATAATCACTGGACTAAATACTTTTCACCCCAGCAGAGGTCACATATGTGCATGTCACTGTATTCCTTAATATATATTTATCTACAGAGACATAGCCAATTTTCTTATGTAAAAAAGACTGACTTTTGCTATTTGAATTGTATTATGTGTTTTTCTCCATTTTTTTATGTGAATACATGATCTCAAGCATTCTTTCTTCACTTCATTTTTTGCACAGTGTTATTTGGAGAAATTCTGTGTGTATCTTACCTCTCTCTCTTGATCCCATTTTCATTTATTTTTCTTTATTCCATTCCTTCTTCTTCCAACTGATCTCAATATTAACAGTGATGATATATTTACACTGACTGTACTTGATGTCCAGATTCAATGCCAGAAGCTGAATTCAGCAAAATCGTCTAATTATTATAGAGCAATACTCTTCACAAAATGCATACTCTCAAGCAAGTACACTCTTTAAGGCAAAATGAAACTCATAGGCGTTTAGGGACCTAAACAATTTGTTCTTTTCTGTAGCCATTCTCAGAATATATTTTACAGTTGTATCCATTTCTCCTGTAAATGTGTGAAATTACTTTAGGATAATTTAGCAGGACCTCCTATGGTATTTGAAATGCATATATACTTATGCCTTTCCATTATGTGTATCCGGAAATGCATTTTTATCAGATACATATCAAAATGACTTGTTATCTAATGATGCTGGAGATTTTTTATCTACTATATCCTAGAGCTGAGTATAATGGCAAGTAATGTAACAGATACTCATCTAAATTGCTGCTGAAAATTGGATCAAATGACTGCCACAAGCAAATTAGGAGAGAAATGTTAGTTTCAGATGTAAGTTTTGTCCTGCTGAATCATGAATTAATTAAAACATGTTGTAAAGAAAATATGCATTATAAAATATTTACTCATAAACATACAACATGTTTATAAGTGGTACGTTTCATGATTTAAATTTTAAAAAATAATATTTTTCAGCTCTATGCACAATTGGTTAGACACAATACAATCTGGGAAAGAATAAATGTTCAAATAATGTGGCTACTTTCACTGATACTATAAGAACATTAACATATACTGTCTCAGTTCATCTTGGCTCTGCCACTTACTGGTTGTGTGACCTTGTGACTTGAGCAAGTGACTAACTTTTCTGTGCCTCTGTTTACTTATCTATAAAATGGGAATATTACTTGTATCCACTTCATGCAGTTGTTGTAAGGATTGAGTTGATTATTGTAAAGCATATAGAATAATGCCTGACATATTGTAATGGGTAGACCAAGGATTAAAATTCAAGTCTCTGAATCCAAAAGCCATGATTTCATACACATTAAATTCTTTTATCTTAAATTACTTATTACTTCTTCTTATAAGTTCACTACCATCTCCCCATGGGGTCTTGTGTCCCCTCCTCACAAGAATTAGTATTAAAATAAAAATCATATGAATGGGATAAAAAAAACATAGGGTCAGTACTCCCTTTTTACTCTTTTTTAAGATTCTTTCCTTGTAATCATATCTGTTTTATCTCAGAAGTTCAAAGTGCTTCATAAACTTTATGTCAACAGCAGATACTCAGCTCCCCATGGCAAGCAGAGATTATATATATATATATATATATATCCCACATAGTCTCAAAAGCCAAGTCATTTTTCAAACTACTGCTTTAGAATTTGATAATCACAGCTTCTGCAATCACAGAGAGGAGGAAGTAGCTAAGTGCATGCCGTAGTAGGGGAGCCATCCACGGCTCATTAATAGCATTTCGTGCTTACTGGAGATAAAAAAGATTTCCCTTTGGTCTCCCACACTATTTGAAAATCACTTCAATTCCCTGTTTTATATGAAGGAATGGTAGCAAACCAAGTACAAGATTACAGTCTGGTGGCAGTGGCTGGCTGGTTTTGATACTCCCCTGAATGCATAAACCTACTATTTAGATCCTTGCAGACATTTCTCAAGAAATATATTAGCAGATGATGGTGTGGTTAAGTAAGCATGTTTGTGTGTAAGTGTGTATGTGCATGTAAATGTGGAAAAGGAGAGGTGGGTAGGTATACAAGTATATGTGTGTGTTACCTTTTAAAATAAAATGCATTTTGACTCAGCAAAGTGGAGCATCAGCTTGACTGCCCAGAAGATAAGACCCCACTGGTGTGTAAGTTCTCCTAGATTTTCCAAGGAAATGCTCTAGTGTAAATGAAGCACAGCCCTGAAGCTTATTCCTGCACAGTCTAACTATACATATAGATTTCATAAACACTTTTATTGGTGCTGACCTGGCAACTGTTTATCCCTAAATCTTTGGACCTCCTTTTCTTATAGCAATATTAACTAGCAATCCAAATAAAAATAGTTATAAAATACTTTAAAAATTTGAGGCATCATATGTCAAGCACAAAAAAATTACTCCTTTATTTAATAGCATTTTTTATAAAATAAAATAATCTGATTATGTTTTAAAACAATTGCTCTGGTTGTTGCACAGAGAAGAGACTATAGTGAGGTACAGATGGATACAGGGAAATCAGGAGGCTTTTGCAATAATCCAGGTAAGGAGATGATGGAGGCTTAGATTAGGATAGTTGCAGTTGAGTTGATGGAAAATGGTAGACTCTGTGATACATTTTGAACATTGAGTCAATCAATAGCATTCACTAGGGGGTAGGATCAGGTGTTAAAGCAGAAGAGAATATTCAATGATGATGGCATCCGCAATATAAGGTTAAGAATAGGCACTAACTTCTTTCTGTAGCTATTATGACTTTATTATAATGAATATCTTATAGACCTAAAACTCTAAGAAAATGTCTGGCACATAGTAATATGTCCATAATTTTATCTATTATTATTATAATATATTTCAGAAGATGTCCTTAGTTTTGAGGTTTTTAAAAAATATTTATTAATTTATTTGCTGCATTTGGTCTTCGTTGATGTATCTGGGCTTTCTCTACTTGTGGAGAGCAGGAGCTACTCTTTATTGCACTACATGGACTTTTCATTGCATTAGCTTCTCCTGTTGCAGAGTATGGGCTCTAGGATGCACAGGCTTCAGGAGTTGTGGCTCACAGGCTCTAAAGCATGGGCTCTGTAGTTGTGGCACACAGGCTTAGTTGCCTCACAGCATGTGGAATCTTCCTGGACCAGGGATGGAACACCCATATCCCCTACATTGGCAGGTGGATTGATTCTTAACCACTGGATCACCGGGAAAGCCCACTGAGTATTTTAAAGTTGTTTTCCTGTTACTTCTTAGTCTACTTTTTCTAGTGGCTAAAAATATTCTTAATGTTCACCATTTTTTAAAATCTGGGTATACCTCACAAATATGAGTGTTTAAATAATACATAAAAGTGCATATCAGCATTCCAAAAGCAATTATTAGACATTTGAAGATTTTCCTTGAACAAATGCAAAGCAAATATTAATTTAAAAAATTAAAGGGATCTTTTAAATATTTATGTACTCAAATTACAAATCTAGTAAAGATAGCATTTTACCTTATGCTAGTTATATATTAATAATGAGAGCTGTGTTTTATTAGCACACTCTTTCTTGTAAATTGTGTTTTGTGGAGTTATATTTGTGCTGGGGTGTAAGAGCATAATTAATCCACATCACATTCATTTTATATTCAACAGTAGAAAAAGAGTGAATTACACTTATCCACCAATATCTCTCTTTAAACCCTAAAAGTTACAGTTGAATTACATACCTTTAATTACAGTTTTTCAGAAGAAAATATGTGAAACTTCAGGTCAATGAGTTATTATTATGCCTGTGCCAGTTTAATGCCAAAGACTATTCTAAAAATATGTGACAGTAAGCATCCAAATATATGAAAGCATAGTATAGTTGGAACAAAGCATATCAGTGACTGAACTTTTTATTCTTAAATTAGGAGTTCAGATCAGATCAGACCAGATCAGTCGCTCTGTCGTGTCCGACTCTTTGCGACCCCATGAATCGCAGCACGCCAGGCATCCCTGTCCATCACCAACTCCCGGAGTTCACTCAGACTCACGTCCATCGAGTCAGTGATGCCATCCAGCCATCTCATCCTCTGTCGTCCCCTTCTCCTCTTGCCCTCAATCCCTCCCAGCATCAGGGTCTTTTCCAATGAGTCAACTCTTCTCATGAGGTGGCCGGTACTGGAGTTTCAGCTTTAGCATCATTCCTTCCAAAGAAATCCCAGGGCTGATCTCCTTCAGAATGGACTGGTTGGATCTCCTTGCAGTCCAAGGGACTCTCAAGAGTCTTCTCCAACACCACAGTTCAAAAGCATCAATTCTTCGGTGCTCAGCCTTCTTCACAGTCCAACTCTCACATCCATACATGACCACAGGAAAAACCATAGCCTTGACTAGACAAACCTTTGTTGGCAAAGTAATGTTTCTGCTTTTGAATATGCTATCTAGGTTGGTCATAACTTTCCTTCCAAGGAGTAAGTGTCTTTCAATTTCGTGGCTGCAGTCAACATCTGTAGTGATTTTGGAGCCCAGAAAATAAAGTCTGACACTGTTTCCACTGTTTCCCCATCTATTTCCCATGAAGTGATGGGACCGGATGCCATGATCTTCGTTTTCTGAACGTTGAGCTTTAAGCCAACTTTTTCACTCTCCTCTTTCACTTTCATCAAGATGCTTTTCAGTCCCTCTTCACTTTCTGCCATAAGGGTGGTGTCATCTGCATATCTGAGGTTATTGATATTTCTCCCGGCAATCTTGATTCCAGCTTGTGTTTCTTCCAGTCCAGCGTTTCTCATGATGTACTCTGCATATAAGTTAAATAACAGGGTGACAATATACAGCCTTGATGTACTCCTTTTCCTATTTTGGAACC
>NW_011494837.1:745300-765493 GCF_000754665.1 Bison bison bison | reverse complement strand
TGACCTGCATACAGATTTCTCAAGAGGCAGATCAGGTGGTCTGGTATTCCCATCTCTTTCAGAATTTTCTACAGTTTATTGTGATCCACACAGTCAAAGGCTTTGGCATAGTCAATAAAGCAGAAATAGATGCTTTTCTGGAACTCTCTTGCTTTTTCCATGATCCAGCAGATGTTGGCAATTTGATCTCTGGTTCCTCTGCCTTTTCTAAAACCAGCTTGAACATCTGGAAGTTCATGGTTCATGTATTGCTGAAGCCTGGCTTGGAGAATTTTGAGCATTACTTTACTAGCGTGTGAGATGAGTGCAATTGTGCGGTAGTTTGAGCATTCTTTGTCATTGCCTTTGTTTGGAATTGGAATGAAAACTGACCTTTTCCAGTCCTGTGGCCACTGCTGAGTTTTCCAAATTTGCTGGCATATTGAGTGCAGCACTTTCACAGCATCATCTTTCAGGATTTGGAATAGCTCAACTGGAATTCCATCACCTCCACTACCTTTGTTCATAGCGATGCTTTCTAAGGCCCACTTGACTTCACATTCCAGGATGTCTGGCTCTAGGTCAGTGATCACACCATTGTGATTATTCAGGTAGTGAAGATCTTTTTTGTACAGTTCTTCTGTGTATTCTTGAAACCTCTTCTTAATATCTTCTGCTTCTGTTAGGTCCATACAATTTCTGTCCTTTATCGAGCCCATCTTTGCATGAAATGTTCCTTTGGTATCTCTGATTTTCTTGAAGAGATCCCTAATCCTTCCCCATTCTGTTGTTTTCCTCTATTTCTTTGCATTGATCACTGAAAAAGGCTTTCTTATCTCTTCTTGCTATTCTTTGGAACTCTGCATTCAGATGTTTATATCTTTCCTTTTCTCCTTTGCTTTTTGCTTCTTTTCACAGCTATTTGTAAGGCCTCCCCAGACAGCCATTTTGCTTTTTTGCATTTCTTTTCCATGGGGATGGTCTTGATCCCTGTCTCCTGTACAATGTCACAAACCTCATTCCATAGTTCATCAGGCACTGTATCTATCAGATCTAGGCCCTTAAATCTATTTCTCACTTCCACTGTAATTATTATAAGGGATTTGATTTAGGTCATACCTGAATGGTCTAGTGGTTTTCCCTACTTTCTTCAATTTAAGTCTGAATTTGGCAATAAGGAGTTCATGGTCTGAGCCACAGTCAGCTCCTGGTCTTGTTTTTGCTGACTGTATAGAGCTTCTCCATCTTTGGCTGCAAAGAATATAATCAATCTGATTTCAGTGTTGACCATCTGGTGATGTCCATGTGTAGAGTCTTCTCTTGTGTTGTTGGAAGAGGGTGTTTGTTATGACCAGTGCATTTTCTTGGCAAAACTCTATTAGTCTTTGCCTTGCTTCATTCCGTATTCCAAGGCCAAATTTGCCTGTTACTCCGGGTGTTAATCTTGACTTCCTACTTTTGCATTCCAGTCCCCTATAATGAAAAGGACATCTTTTTGGGGTGTTAGTTCTAAAAGGTCTTGTAGGTCTTCATAGAACTGTTCAACTTCAGCTTCTTCAGCGTTACTGGTTGGGGCATAGACTTGGATTACTGTGATATTGAATGGTTTGCCTTGGAAACGAACAGAGATCATTCTGTTGTTTTTGAGATTGCATCCAAGTACTGCATTTCGGAGTTAGCGCACCAATATGCAATAGCCTGAATTGATCTCTTTAACCATTTTAGTACTATAAAAGTGTTGTGTCATTTGTAGTATCTGGTACCATGTTGTATTTTCTAATATTCCTATTAATTCTCATTTTGCATACAGGACATTATATTAAAGTTTTTAATTGATAGGTAATTTATACTATAGTGATATATAGAGAAATTGAATACAGTTTCATGAACTCTTCTATAGTCATTCCTAACCCCTCATTTGAACCATACAGGAGAGTTTTTATTTACAAAACTGAATATTAGACTCAAAACTTGGGGTTCTCAACCATGCTTGGAAATCAGAGTCTCCACCCTACTGACAAAATACACATGCAGTACCCAAGCAGATATATTTTGCAAAATTTTTGCAATAATTCTGATGCACTCCAGTGATGCTTCCTCAGGATCTTGGCACTGTGTTACACCCTCCCCCAGATGCTAAACAAAAAAGTTTAAATTTTACTGGCTTTATTTAAGTGCAGCACACAGTAACTATTGTAGTTTACCTTTGTACAAATCTAAGCAAAAAAAAAAAAAATCAATTTCAATAGAAAGCTCCGTAAGTTAAAGATATATTATATATTCAGATTCACTTTATTAAAACATAATTTGAATTCCAACTGTCATGTTTCACAAATCTACTCTTCTTCCTAGATTTTTTACATGTATTAGAGATGACATTTTTAGTTTCCTTATGATTGAATTTTCCGATTCCACTCTTGGTGGCCTTTCCCTTCTATAACTAAAAATACAACTTGGGCTAGCTTCAGTCCAAATTCACAATTACTACAAAATAATGAAGCCTTGAAGGATTTATTAAATAGTCTATAAGAGATTATAATAAGATTTTCAGCTGGGGCGGTCACAAAAACCAAGGCTTGAGTTAAAAAGAGATATTGACTATTATTTGTTCAGTGGTTATTTTAAACAAGACTGATCTGGTCTTTTCAGACCTATAAATAACCTTAGCCACTTCTTTTTCTAATTCAAGAACATTTTAAAAAGTCACAGCATGGTCAACTTCCTGATTTAGAAACATATAAAAACTGAATTTTAACTTTAAACTTAAGTTATAGAAGTAATCCTCCAAGGACTGTTTTCTGCAAAGTCACTTATAAATCAATTGTTGAGAACTCAGGATGCATTTTCCCATAAATATTTCTTTTAAAGCTTCTGCTTAAGTCCCTAGGCAGATCCATAAAAGCCTCTTTAACACAGAATACAGCTCAAGGATGTAACTTTCAATACAAAGAAGACCTGTAGTTTCCTTCAAAAAAAAAAAAAATGGAATAGATTTTTGTGCCTTATTTTAGTGGGGCGGGGGGGGGGTGGGGGGAGTCCATTTTTATGCGGCATCCACCCCTTTCTTAATATCCTCTTCTCAGATCCTCAGATGTTTAATTTTTTCTGTTTTAAATTCATATGGTAGCACACCCTTCCTTCCCTTCTCATCCCCAGGCTAGGCTTTTTTCTACTTCATAGAATTACCTGTAACTTGGACCTTTACCCCATCCTAATTGTCCCCATTCTTTCATTGCTCCCATTCTTTCGTTGTCACAGATCTTGCTGCTGCTGCTGCTAAGTCGCTTCAGTCATGTCCGACTCTGTGACCCCAGAGATGGCAGCCCACCAGGCTCCCCCGTCCCTGGATAAAACTAGGTTAATTCATACTAATATGTGATTCACAAATACTATTTTAATTCTCCTAGATAATTTTGCATTTTTACATGAACTTGTAAATCCAAATAATTTTTTTTCATTTTACATTATTCTGGTTATGAGATCTACTTTCTTGACAAAATTTTAAGTATACAATATGGTATTGTTCATGACAGGTATATTATTGTACAGAAGCTCTCTAGAGTTTATTTATCTTGCTTAACTAGCCCTTTATGCTCATTGAAAGTTGTTCAGTCGAGTCTGTTTGCGACCCCATGGACTACAGAGTCCACGGAGTTCTCCAGGCCGGAATACTGGAGTGGATAGCCATTCTCTTTGTCAGAGGATCTTCCCAACCCAGGGATCGAACCCAGGTCTCCCTCATTGCAGGAGAATTCTTTACCAGCTGAGCTACAATGATGAGTAACTCTCTATATCCCCCTCACCTGGTCCCTGAAACCACCATTTCACCTTTTGATTCTGTGAATTTGGCCCAAACAGAATTTTAATAATGAAATTTCAGTTAGAAAAAAAAAAGAAGTGAGAACATTCATACAGTATGGATGAGAATATTTTTGGGCTAAGGAACAATTAGAAACATGGAATTCGTCTCTTCTCTGTTGTGACTCTTCAGAGATTCTCATCATCAGTGCCTTAGAAAACCATTGTGTTTCTTTCAACTTCTAGTTTTCTCAGAATGTCCTCAAGCAACACAGAAGTAGGGAGACAAGAGGTTAACAAAGTGTCCACTGTTTGTATACCTCAATCTCTTGTAAACCACTTAGTAAAGTACATTTCCTGTGTAGCCATTTTGTAGTTCAAGTCAGCATTTTTGGAAGTAATAATTTTACAACTCTCCAGCTCACCCTTCTATTTTTACCACTCTGTTTTGAAAGGCTGGTGCAATTTTTTTATAACTCATGGTTAATAAACTAAAAAAGTCTTTTGACATACATAATAACCAAATGTTCATTCAGTTCAGTTCAGCCGCTCAGTCGTGTCCATCTCTTTGCGATCCATGAATCGCAGCACGCCAGGCCTCCCTGTCCATCACCAACTCCCGGAGTTCACTCAAACTCATGTCCATCGAGTCGGTGATGCCATCCAGCCATCTCATCCTCTGTCACTTCATTTTAAATCATAAATTGTCATTATCCAACAGTATTTATTTCACCACTTTTGTAAGGAATCCATGAAAGTTGATTTATTTATTGTAGCTAACCAAGTGAATTGAACAGCATAGTGAATTGAATTCTTGGCAAATATTTGTTAAATGATGACATGCAATTTTTATTAATACTCCTCTAGAATAGTAGTTTATTATCTACTAGGTATAGTGTTGTTTATCACTCATGTTTAATGTTTTTAGGATACTGAGTCACTATAACAATTATTTACTCTGTACAAAGGAGTATTGCACATTTTTCAACAAGAATGTTTGATGACAGTGATATATATTATGATCCATGGATCTTTGATAATTTGTAAGGCTGTTCTGTTGATGGGCTCAACATTACTATAATTCTCTAGTGAAGACCTAGAAAGAGATACTGCAGACATCTGTATAACATGTTTATTCCCCTTTTCCTCACTCTCTAGCAAAAATACAAAATTCTGGAGGTTGTACTCAGAAGTGAAGATGCTTACAAGTATAGTCAGTATTTGTCATTTACTCATGATTTTCTCAGAGAATCTCTTGTAGTAAATCTAAATTTCCATTAAAAAAAACTTCAAGAAAATATTCTATTATTGACTAAAAGCCAGAAGTACTTAGTCCATTAAGAGAAAAATAAATTCAGTTCAGTTTAATCCAATGAGTATCTGTTGAATATCTACTGAGTGCCAGGCATGGTGCTAGGTCCGGAGATTGAAGTGAGATTATGGTCAAGCTAGTGGGAGAGCCACACACACACACACACACGGCTTTAGCTAATCTTAGTATAGACAAGATGCTTTGAGAGCAATAAAAAGAAACAGTTTCCAACTTTATTCCTCCACTTTCCTGACCAATTCCCCACTCCTTGCAAGTCCTGCTAGCTGTGTCTCTAAAGTAGATCTCAATCTTGATTCAGTTTTGAGTTTTAATCACCAGTTTCTCTATCCTGTGTTACTCTTTGTTGTTGTTCAGTAGCTAAATCATCTCCAACTCTTTGAGACCCCATGAACTGCAGCATGCCAGGATTCCCTGTCCCTCACTATCTCTCTGAGTTTGCTCAAACTCATGTCCATTGAGTCAGTGATGCCATCCAACCATCTCATCCTCTGTCACCTCCTTCTCCTCCTGCCCTCAATCTTTCTGAGCATCAGAGTCTTTTCCAATTAGTCAGCTCTTTGCATCAGGTGGCCAAAGTATTGGCACTTCAGCATCAGTCCTTCCAATGAATAATCAGGGTTGATTTCCTTTAGGATTAACTGGTTTGATCTCCTTGCAGTCCAAGGGACTCTCAAGAGTCTTCTCCATCACCACAGTTGGAAAGCATCAGTTGTTTGGCGCTCAGCCTTCTTTAATATTTTCCTAATTGGTCTCTCCACTTCTGTTCTCTATACACAAGTCAGTATTTCATGCCCCAGTTAAAATTTTATTTTCTGTTTTCCTGCTTTCAAATAAATGTAGATAAAATGGAGGAGGTACCCTTCTCTTTTGCTTCTTACTTTGATTACAGCAATTAGCACAATAACTGGTCTGCAGTAGAGGTTAAATGAGTCTCGTTTGAAAGAATGAACTTGGGATTTTATTAAGGATCTCCCAAAAGATATGATGCTTATCATGAAAATCTTGGTTGCCCAAAGACTAGAACGGCATTCCTGGAAGAGGGAACCATATAAACAAAGTACATTAGAAGAGAAATAACATGTTGTGGTGATGAATTAAACACCAAAAAATTGAATCAGAATAGGACATGAAACTAGAGACAAAGGCAAAGCCATATCTTTGTATTGAATACTATACTTTGTTCTATCTTTGAAGGGTTTTAAGCAAATGATTGACAGAGTGATATTTGTATTTTCAAAAAAAACCCTGAATATATTGTTTTTTTTTTTTTTTTTTTAACGTTGTTGGACAATAACGTGATGACTTTAGGACAACATGGCACTCAAACCCTACCTTTGTGCTAAGCACAAACTAAGTACTTGAGCTTAACCTAGGATGAATGGACACTGAGAGGCTTTATAGTGTCTGTGGGACACAACCCACAAGATTGGGTTGTGAAAGCCATCAACAAGCGATTGTTATTACTGTGGAGACAATGTGATGTGCCAGTGACTGCTCAGATTGGGAAATGTTGTGCTCCAGAGTCAGAGAGGAGGTTGTGTGGAGCTCTGCAGTTTTCAGAAGTCACAGATATTATACGCAGCTTTCAGAAACCACCTTCTAATCAGGCTCACCCTCTCTGTCACTTAGAGGTTAAGCTCCGTGTTTCTCAACAGTCAGGCTGAGCGAGCAAAGGAAAAGAAGAATGAAGACAAACTGAATTCCAGCTACTAAGCTCTGAGATGCAGTGTGTAAATATGCCACATTCGCTCTCTTTCATTTGAATCTGTCTTCCTGGGGAAAAAACTATATGTCATAAAAAAATTCATAGTTTCTTTTTGATTAATCTCTAGAAGGCAGCCCAAAGATATTAAATCTCAGCACTCTCACATTTTTCTCCTCCCCTCATAAACAATTCAATTCAATTTGAATTAATATTTACTGAGTGCTGACACAAGGCATGGCATATAGTGGATGCTGTGATAGAACTGCTGCATAAAAGGAAGAAAACCACTGTCCCACCTTAAAAAAAAAGATAACTTTTTTTTTTATACACGGCAATAGGAATAATGTAGCAATAGCAACCAGTGTACTGCAAGATAGTATCAAAGGTTATTTATTCAGTCACTATTCATTAACCAGCTACCTTATTCAAGAAAACCACTATATCCTAAACTACACTTGAGAAGGCTTATGTTAACAAGGACTAGAAAAAGGAATATAGATTTTGTTGAAGGAGAGAGTTGCATCATTTGTAGAGAAATAGATTTTTGCCATACCTCATGTATGAATAAGTGAGGCTATTCCTTTCAGCTACACATAGATTAATAGATCGTTATTTGTTGGTTTCATCCCGAGTGCTGTTTGTTTATTGTATACCTTAATTTATTTAACTAAGTTATATACCTTGATTTATTGAACTAAGTTAAGCTGCCTAAACTAGCCCAGACTGGGTCACTGTGGCATACTTGGGGTCAACAGTTTTCCAGATAACTCCAATTAATAGTAGAGGGTTTGGAATTAACATATATAAGCTCTAGTATTATAATTATGTAAGGTGTGCCTGGATTCAAATCCTGACCACCATCTACTAGGTTATTAAATCTCTTTGCTGTTAAGTTTGATCATCTAGAAGATAGAGACAGTAACTACTATTATATCAGAGTTGTTTCAAGGATTAAATGAGATAATACTTCTAATGAGCTTATAACTGTGATTGGTGTGTAGTATTTAGGGAATGTTAGATATTTTTTCCCTGTAAGAATATGGTAATAATTGACGTTTATGAATTCCCAGAAGAATATACAGCTATTTTGAGAGCTTCTCTTTAATCAGGGACACATTTTATAAATAGCAGATAGATAGATAGATATTGTTACAGGTTGAGTTCCCTGGGAAGGAGATTCTTAAAAGATTTGTATGAAGGAGTTTATTGGGGAGAACTCTCAGGATCAACTCCCTTATTCCTATCAGCTCTTTTCTATACCCCACAGATGTTGATCCTGAGATACATAATCAAGAATCAATATTTAACAAAATGAGTTTTATTGTTTCACCAAGTACATTCTTATATAAAATTATCTTTTTTGTTGCTGTTCGTGTAGCAGAGAAGAATATGAGAATACTAGTATAGGTTGCTGCTGCCGCTGCTAAGTCGCTTCAGTCGTGTCTGACTCTGTGCGACCCCAGAGACAGCAGCCCACCAGGCTCCACCGTCCCTGGGATTCTCCAGGCAAGAACACTGGAGTAGGTTGCCATTTCCTTCTCCAATGCATGAAAGTGAAAAGTGAAAGTGAAGTCGCTCAGTCAAGTCCAACCCTCAGCGACCCCATGGACTGCAGCCTACCAGGCTCCTCCATCCATGGGATTTTCCAGGCAAAAGTACTGGAGTGGTTTTGATGCTATTACCTTGATTCATGTTAAGACTCCTGAACTTTTATGCACCAGAGTTTTGTACCACTAGGGAAAACACAAAAAAGTGAAAAAAGGCAGATGCATATCTTAGTTCACTTATAAAAATACTTTTAACCTTATGGACGTCAGGAAAAGATCTTGGCCATATAAAATAGAAATAAACATACTACATTGTATAGACCCATCATAGAACATGGAAAAAGTAGTTTATATTCTTTTCAAACACCAAAATCTCATTTTTAATGATGCCTTGTGTAGTTATTAGAACTATGATTGCTCTGATGCTGATGTAAAAGCAGTTAATTCATGTCTTTTCAAATGTTGGTGATAAGAATAGTTAAAATAATTTTAAAGTAACATGTAAAATAGAAAAGGGAGAATGCCTAGATTCATTGTACAAAGCCAGCATTATCGTGATAGTAACAACAAAAAAAAACAAATAATCCAATTTTTAAATGGGCAGTTTTTAAATCCATATTTTTCCAAAGAAGACATACAAATGGCCATCAGATAGATGCAAAGATGCTCAACATCACAAATCATCAGGGAAATGCAGACCACAATGAAATATCACCTCACAGCTGTAAGGATGTATGTTATGAAAAAGACAAAAGTAAAAATCCTGACAATGTTGAGGAGAAAAGAAAACCCTTGTACAATGTTGGTGGGAATATAAATTGGTACTACTACTATGAAAAACAGTATGGAGATTCCTCAAAAAATTATAAATAGAAATACCATATAGCCTGTCTATCTCACTTCTGGATATATATCCAAAGGAAACTAAACTCTTATCTTGAAGATATATCTACTCCCATGTTCATAGAAGCATTATTCACAACAGCCAGAATATGGAAGCAGCCAAAGTATCTGTCAATAGATGAATGGATTTAGAAAATTTGAAATATAATATACTGAAATACTATTCAGCCTTAAAAGAAGAAGAAAGACCTTCCATTTGGTACAGTGTGGGTGAGCCTGGAGGACATTATGCTGAGTGAAATAAGTTAGAGAATGATAAATGCTGTATGGTATCATTTATATGTGGCATCAAAAAGGAAAAAGTTGAATTCATAGAAACAGTGAGTAGAAAACTGGTTGTCAGGGGTTGGTGGGGGTGTAAAATAGGAAAAGGTTTGTAAAAGGTCGCAAACTATCAGGTATATGATGAATAAGTTCTGAGGATCTAATATATAACATGGTGACTATAGTTGCTAATACTGTATTGTATAATTGAAATCTGCTAAGAGAGTAGAACTTAAATTTCTTTAAAAAAAAAAGTGTGAATGTGTAACAAAAAAATATCTTGCGTGATAACCAAATAGTGGAAGTGACTCTAATGTCTGCCACTGATGAATAAATAAACAAAATTAATATAATATTATTCTTCATTAAAAATGATGAAATACTGATATATGCTACAATACAAATGAACCTTGAAACAGTAAACTAAGTGAAAGAAGACTGCCAAAAAAGACCACATATTGTATGAAACCATTTATATGAAATACCTGAAATAGACACATCTAAGGAGATAGAAAGTTTAAGAGTAGTTGCCTATGACTGGTGGAAGGAGTTGGGGGAGATGGAGAGTAACTGCTAGTGAATACTGGGTTTGGGGGAGAAATGATGAAAAAGTTCTAAAGTGGTGATGGTTACACACTCTATGAATAAACTAAAAGAGAAATGTATTGTATATTTTAAAGGCATAAATTATATGGTTTGTGAATTGTTTCAATAAAGCTTTTAAGAAAAAACTTAGAACAAAGTTTTAACAAATCATAGCCAACACTGTAAATAAATTACACAACCAAGTGGGATTTATCTCAATATGCATGACTGGTTTAACTCTCAAAAATCACTTGTTACTCATCATAGCAAATGGATAAAGCAAAGAAAAATCACGTGATTATGGCAACAGATAAATAAAAAGCATTTGGCACAATCTAATGCCAACTCATGATAAAAACTCAGTAAAGTAGGAATAAAGGAGAACAACTTGATAAAGACTATTTACCAAAAAAAAACAACAGCTAACATCATACTTGATTGTAAAAAACTTAAAGCTGCCCCACTAAGATCAGGAACATGCAAGGATGGCCACTCCCACTACTTCTTTTCAATGTCATACTGGAAGTACTCTCTAATGCAAGACAAGAAGTGTGTGGACGGGGGGATATAGTCTTTATTCACAGATGACATGTTATCTACATAGAAAATCTGAAAGAATTGATCAAAAAACCTAGACTAATAAGCTTTTTTTTTTTCTTCACATGTGTATGTCCAATTGTTCCAGTGCCATTTCTTGAAAAGACTGTTTTCTATCTATGGGATTTCTTTTGCTCCTATGTCAAGAACCAATCAGCTGTGTTCATGGTAGGCTCTCTATTCTGTTCCAGTGATCAATTTGGATCAATTCTTTCATCCATTCCACCTTATAGCAGATACAGATGTGAAAAGGATTTCCACATTATATGATGTTAGAGAAAAAAAATTAAAATGATACCACTGTGCTTCTATTACAATGGCCAAATTCAGTCACACTAACAACACCAAATGTTGGTGAGGATATGGAGCAGCAGGAAAAGCCCTTTGTTGGTGGGATGCAAAATGGTACAGCCACGTGGGAAGACAGTTTGGCAGTTTCTTACAAAGCTAACCATACGCTTACCATACAATCCAGGTATTGTCCTCTGAGATATTCAGTGAAAGGAGGTGAAAACTTATGTCCATATAAAAACCTGCAGCTGTATTAACTGCTCAGTTCCGTCAGTTCAGTTGCTCAGTCGTATCCGACTCTTTGAGACCTCACGGACAGCAGCATGGCAGGCTTCCTTGTCCATCACCAACTCTCAGAGCTTGTTCAAACTCATGTCCATCGAGTTGGTGATGCCATCCAACCATCTCATCCTCTTTCCCACTTCTCCTCCTGCCTTCAATCATTCCCAGCATCAGGGTCTTTTCAAATGACTCAATTTTTAGCATCAGGTGGCCAAAGTATGGAATTTCAGCTTCAGCATCAGTCCTTCCAATGAATATCCAGGACTGATTTCCTTTAGGATAGACTGGTTGGATCTCCTTGCAGTCCTAGGAACTCTCAAGAGTCTTTTCCAACACCATAGTTCAAAAGCATCAATTCTTAGGCGCTCAGCTTTCTTCACAGTCCAACTCTCACATCCATACATGACTACTGGAAAAACCGTAGCTTTGACTAGATAGACCTTTGTTTGCAAAGTAATGTCTCTGCTTTTGAATATGCTATCTAGGTTGGTCATAGCTTTTCTTCCAAGGAGGAAGAGTCTTTTAATTTCATGGCTGCAGTCACCATCGGCAGTGATTTTGGAGCCCCCAAAAATAAAGTCTGTCACTGTTTCCACTGTTTCCCCATCTATTTGCCATAAAGTGATAGGACCAGATGCCATGATCTTTGTTTTCTGAATGTTGAGCTTTAAGCCAAGTTTTTCACTCTCCTCTTTCACTTTCATCAAGAGGTTCTTTAGCTCTTCTTCACTTTCTGCCATAAGGGTGGTATCATCTGCATATCTGAGGTTATTGATATTTCTCCCAGCAATCTTAATTCCAGCTTTTGCTTCATGCACCCCAGAATTTCTCATGATGTACTCTGCATATAAGTTAAATAAGCTGGGTGACAATATACAGCCTTGATATACTCCTTTCCCAATTTGGAACCAGTTTGTTGTTCCATGTCCAGTTCTAACCATTGCTTCTTGACCTGCATAAACAGTCAATAAATAAAACTGCTATAAACAGTTAATAAATGGAAATGTTTATATCAGCTTTGTTTATAATTGCCAAAACTTAGAAGTAATCAAGATGTCCTTCAGTAAGTATATGAGTAAATAAACTGCATATTCAGACAATGGAATATTATCACCACTAAAAATAATGAGATCTCAAGCTATGAAAAGACATGCAGAAATCATCAATGTATATTACTAAGTTAAAGAATCTGAAAGGCTACATACTAATTCCAAATATATGACATCTGGAAAAGACAAAACTATAAAACCATGAAAAAATAAGTATTGGCGAGGGAGGGAGTGGCAGGGGGAAAGAACAGATGGAACACAGAGAGTTTTTGGAGCAGTGAAAATACTGTTATTGATACATGTTACTATACATAAACATTATGTGATATTGTAAGTGAGTACGTGTCATTATAACTTTGTCCAAACCTATAGAATGTGCAACACCAAGAATGAATCCTAGTGTTCACACCATGGACTTCGAGTGATTATGATTTGTTGTTGGAGGTTCATTAATTGTAACAAATGTACCATTCTGGTAAAGGATATTGATAATCATGTGTGGGAAGATCATGTGTATGTTGAAGGAGAAGGTATATGGGAAATCTCTGTATCGTCCTCTTAATTTTGCTTTGAACTTAAAAGTGCTCTAAAAAAGTCTTTTTTTAAAAGAAATAACTTGATACTTTGTGCCACCCTCAGAACAAGATAAGAAATTAAATTTCAACCTAGCATTGAGTAGCTCTCTCTCCTTATGATGTAGGAGTTTCTTTTGCCTTGATTTTTCAGGAGAGTGAGTGGAGAGTTTTCTGAATTTTATTAAAATTACAAAAACTACATATGATTTATGTTTTTTTAATACCAGGTATTATTGAAATAAGTGATGAGCTGTGTTGCTTGTTTTGTATGTGATTCTCACTACAACTCTTAATTAGATTATAGTATTCTCATTGTAGGGCTTCACTGGTGGCTCAAACAGTAAAGAATTTGCCTGCAATGCAGAAGACTTGGGTATGATCCCTGGGTTGGGAAGATCCCCTGGCATAGGAAATGGCAACCCCCTCCAGTATTCTTTCCTAGAGAACACACGGACAGAGGAGCCTGGTGGGCTACAGTCCATGGAGTCACAAAGAGTTGGATACAACTGAGCAATTAAGCGTGAATGCATTTTTATTATACAAATAAGGAAATTAACACACACTCTAGTCTTCAGATCGTCTATTATTAACATTTCCTACTATACAGAAATTCTGCCTCAATAAGAACTGTGATACCAGGCAATTGACTGATATGTAAAAGAACCGTCTCTTTAAAATTAGTGTAATCCTTTCTAGGCCAAAAGGATGAATGCTTTCAAAGGCTTTGAGATTCCTAATAGAGGAGAGGTAAGTAAGGTACATGATAGAAGAGGCAGATTTCATCTAACTGTGCACTGTCTAAGAAGATGGATCAGAAACATAAAGACCTAATAACAGCAAAGACTTTCTTTGTTAGGTTATCTTTTATACATTAATTATACAGAAGCTCCTGCTTAAATGGGATACACTTGCTGTAGACTGTTTCTTTTATGAAAGAGTTCTTTTCCTTACTCTCCACTTGATTTGGGAGATATTATGATAGAACTATCAGGGATGTAAGTTGTTGTAGTAAGGTGAAGTTTATTTTATTTGTTGTATAAGTTTATTCACTTAACTGGCCAGTGAATCATCATTGTAGCAGAGACCACATCACTGTGATATGGTCAATTCATCCCAACGTTTAACCTACTCTACAGTTTAAATCACATATCCATGAAAACTTTAGCTTTGCAAATTTTGAGATACTGATATGTATGCCTCTACCACCTTGTATAACGTAATATAGTCCTCTGGTCTCTTAATAAATATTAATTTTAGTATCATTCATAAATAAATGTTATCTGATATATAAAACCAATTTGAGAATCTCACTTCTCTATAACCCCATTAATGACAACAATCTCCAAATAATTAATTAGAACAGTATGCATTAATTTTCAAATTTAAAATATTTTTATATTCATTTTCTCTACATTTGTACTATAGTATTTGTATCAGGTCTAACTGGTGTACACAGCTTACATGAATGACAGTTGAATTTTGTTTATTTAAAAAAAATTATTTCAAAAACTAGCTTGTGGTTATCAAAGGGAAGAGTTAGTGCAGGGGCAAAGGGACAAATTAGAGGTATGGGATTAATATATACAAACTACTATTTATAAAATACATAAGGAACAAGAATATACTCTATACCCTTCATCTTGCAATAACCTGGAGTGAAGTATAAAAGTGAAAGAAAGTAAAAATCAGCCAGTTGTGTCTGACTCTTTGCAACCTTATAGGCTATACAGTCCATGCAATTCCCCAGGCCAGAATACTGGAGTAGGTAGCCTTTTCCTTCTCCAGGGGATCTTCTCAGACCAGGGATCGAACAAGGTCTCCTGCAATGCAGGCAGATTCTTTTCTAGCTGAGCCACAGGAAAGCCCATCAGTTCAGTTCAGTTCAGTCGCTCAGTCGTGTCCGACTCTTTGCGATCCCATGAATTGCAGCACACCAGGCCACCCTATCCATCACCAACTCCCGGAGTTCACTCAGACTAACGTCCATCGAGTCAGTGATGCCATCCAGCCATCTCATCCTCTGTCGTCCCCTTCTCCTCTTGCCCCCAGTCCCTCCCAGCATCAGAGTCTTTTCCAATGAGTCAACTCTTCGCATGAGGTGGCCAGAGTACTGGAGTTTCAGCTTTAGCATCAGTCCTTCCAAAGAAATCCCAGGGCTGATCTCCTTTAGAATGGACTGGTTGAATCTCCTTGCAGTCCAAGGGACTTTCAAGAGTCTCTCCAACACCACAGTTCAAAAGCATCAATTCTTCGGCGCTCAGCCTTCTTCACAGTCCAACTCTCACATCCATACATGACTACAGGAAAAACCATAGCCTTGACTAGACGAACCTTTGTTGGCAAAGTAATGTCTCTGCTTTTGAATATGCTATCTAGGTTGGTCATAACTTTCCTTAGTGGAGTATAATTTGCAAAAATACTAGATCACTATGCTATACTACTGAGATGAACACAATATTGTAAATCAATTACACTTCAGTTAAAATATAGTTTTAAATCAAGGTGAGAGGCATAGTTAGTCAGAGGATTGATTACTATATACCACTGCTGTGCTTGGCTTGTTATTCATATTTCTTTTAATTTTCCTGAGAACTAAAATAGTCCTGTTTTCAGTCAACTGCCAACTTTTCTTTCCATTTGCTCTGTACAGTTGTCCCTGGATATCCACAGGGAACTGGTTCCAAGACCCATTGCAGGTACAAAAATATACAGATGCTGAAGTTCCATGGTCAGCCCTTTGTATCTGAGAATTCTATATCTTCTGATACAATCAACCCAGAACCGTAAACATAGTACTGTACACAATCTGCAAGGCAGCGGAACTTGCAGATGCAGAGGCCCAACTAGGTATATGCTGAAAAAAGTACAGGTATAAGTGGAACTGTGCAGTCCACACCTTTGTTTAAGGGTCAACTCTGTAAGGAAAGATTAGGAAAATCAAGTTATTTTCTGTTTGCATGTGGTTTTCATTCTCCTACAACTTTCCTAAACTTGTTTATGCAGTCAATTTTTATTTTTCTTTGATCATTTCTCACAATTTCCAGCAATCACACAAGTTTAATCCAATCCCAGATTTTGCTGCCCTGTACAGTCCATAGGGTCACCCAGAGTCAGACATGATTGGGCACACACACACACACACACATACACACACACACAGCTGGTTTGGAGCTAACTACTATGGAAAGTGAATTCTTTTTTCTTATAAGTCATTGCTATTATCTTATTTAAATTTAGTTCCCTTTTGTTACTTAGAGTTTTTGAAATCATCTTTTCTGGAAGTTAATTTGGATGGTTTTCTTCTCTCCTTTGTTTTTCCCCCTTTATCACTTCAACCTAGATTTTCCTTTCCTTTAAATCTCAAACAGATTTTTACTTTTGTTATGAACGAAATGATCAGCAGACTTGGTGCTTACATTAAATTGGATCCAGTAAAATAAAATCAAGGGTTTCATTTAATACACCACACACACACACCTCTACAAACAGGCACACAGGAATGCGTGCATGCACCCACACTATAATAAAATAAACTAACATAAATAACTGTGATTTTCTTTCAGAAACATGATGGTCACTTCACAGTCATCCAGTTGGTCGGTATGCTCCGAGGCATTGCATCAGGAATGAAGTATCTTTCTGATATGGGTTATGTTCACCGAGATCTAGCAGCTAGGAATATATTGGTCAACAGCAACTTAGTATGCAAAGTTTCTGATTTCGGTCTCTCCCGAGTGCTGGAAGATGATCCAGAAGCTGCTTATACAACAACTGTAAGTTTATCCATCCTTTTCAAATATAGTTTGTTTACTTTTATTGTTTGCAATATTATTAGAGTAATTCCAGTTTGTATTATGGTCTAAAGACAGAAGGAAAGATTGCCCCAAAATAGGATCTAGACAAGGACTGAGAGACATTGGTTTTCCATGCCAATTCTATAAAGAGCCTACCAGGCACTTCATGAGGAGAGGTTGGCAGGGATGATTATGGAACATACCTAATGATACATATACAATTAGCGATTTGTAGATAATTTAATCTGCACAAAGTTTACTGAGTTTAGATTGCTCTCATTTGACTACATGGTCTCATATCTGGTTATACTTAAGTGCTAAGAAATCTCTTCCTTCACTGAATCTGACACACATTTACATGGACAACTGTTTTATACCCACTTCTAGAGGAGGGACTCTCTCTCATTTGAATATTGCTAAGCAACCCATCTTAAACTTACATAGAAAATGTTATGCCTCTTTGCTCTCAATTATGGAAATGAGGTCATATTTACCTAAAAAGAACATTAAAAGATATATTAAGAGACCCTGACGTATAGAACAGTCTTATGGACTCTGTGGGAGAGGGAGAGGGTGGGGAGATTTGGGAGAATGGCACTGAAACATGTATAATATCATGTATGAAATGAGTCGCCAGTCCAGGTTCGATGCACGATACTGGATACTTGGGGCTGGTGCACTGGGACGACCCAGAGGGATGGTATGGGGAGGGAGGAGGGAGGAGGGTTCAGGATGGGGAACACATGTATACCTGTGGTGAATTCATTTCGATATTTGGCAAAACTAATACAATATTGTACAGTTTGAAAATAAAATAAAATTTAAAAAAATAAAATAAAGATACATTATGGCTCACACTTGTCTGTTTTAAGAGATATGTTTTATTTAAGATATGGAATAATGGCAGTTGGTCTTCCCAGATTGCTCAGTAATAAAGAATCTGTGTGCCATTACAGGAGATGTGGGTTCAATCCCTGGGTAGGGAAGATCCCCTGGAGAAGTAAATGGCAACCTACTCCAGTATTCTTGCCCAGTCCATGAGATTGCAAAGAGTCAAACACAACTTATCAACTAAACAACGACAATGACAATAATGGCAGCTACTATTCAGATGTTTTATTTTTTTCTTTTAATTAAAATGAGTAGCTCCATTTCTTATATTTTAAAGACCAAAATGAAATGTAAAAATCATTTTATCACGGTATCTGTAAAACTTATAAAATTCCCTGATTCTGACTTTCAATTGTGTTCACTTTGTATCATCCAAGACAAACTTTGCTTTTCTCCTTGATAGTGGTATTTCCTAATAAGGACTTTCCTAGTTGAACTATTGAGTCTCACTATTGACAATGCATAACCTGCATAATCACAGTTCTTTTAATATCTTAATTCTATTTACTTTGCATTAGTAAGATCTCTCTAAGCTCCAACTCTTAACCTCCCCTATTCTGCATAATATGTGAAAAAAGTCACTCTATGCCAACATGGAGTTAGTTAAAGAAGACATGCTCTATACCCAGCATGGAGATATTTAAAGCAAATAATGGAGGAGCATGAGGAGCATGTATTTCATATAGTTGTTTCATATAGCTGGGGGGAGATCTAAGAATCCTTCCTTCTTTACCTCATTCATGTGTTTCTAAGTTGACTTTCTGATGTGAATTTTTAAATCTTAAGACATGCCCAGCTTTAAGAGTGGATATTTTTAATGAAAATGAGATAAAAGTATTTTAGATCATTCACTATTCTGCCTTTAAGCACTTTAGCATAAATAATTGAGATTTTTCTGGAGATGATGCTTGCTGCTAAGCTGTTAAGTCACTTCAGTCGTGTCCGACTCTGTGCGACCCCATAGACGGCAGCCCACCAGGCTCCCCCATCCCTGGGATTCTCCAGGCAAGAACACCAGAGTGGATTGCCATTTCCTTCTCCAATGCATGAAAGTGAAAAGTGAAAGTGAAGTTGCTCAGTTGTGTCCAATGATGCTTACCTGCTAGTAAAGCATAATATGAATTTTCACTCACTTCTATCTTTTTTAAATAAAAGAGTTACTGTTAAAAGTAATGCAGTCTTATGGACTCTGTGGGAAAGGGAGAGGGTGGGAAGATTTGGGAGAATGGCAATGAAACATGTAAAATATCATGTAGGAAACGAGTTGCCAGTCCAGGTTCGATGCATGACGCTGGATGCTTGGGGCTGGTGTACTGGGATGGCCCAGAGGGATGGTATGGGGAGGGAGGAGGGAGGAGGGTTCGGGATGGGGAACACATGTATACCTGTGGCGGATTCATTTTGATATTTGGCAAAACTAATACAATTATGTAAAGTTTAAAAATAAAATAAAATTAGAGAAAAAAAAAAAGTAATGCAGTAAAATCTTTTAAACACTTTCACTTAAAATCATATGATATCCAATGCACTAAATAAAAGGACCTGTGGTGAGAAATATTTTTGATTTTTTTATTTTGAAAAATAAAGTGTTATTCTTTGAGAGCCTATCACAAGATTCTCTGTCCATCAAGTCATCAATGGTAGAGATGAGACTGTGCTAAGATATTAATACCATGTGGTAAAATGCATCTTACACTAAGTCTGTGTAGGTGAACCAGGCCAACCTGAAGAATAACTTGTACTTCAATTGTTCCTTAAGATTTAACGAAGCAAAGAATGGAAGTGATATGACAGCTTCAGGCACAAAGTCACTCTTGGGTACAGGACCGTGAAATCTACTAGCTCCCACCAAGCTACATATCATTAGCATAAATAGAAATAAGGACAGGTTTCTGCACAGAATTTTAATGAAAAATTCAAGAAAAGAAAATGACAGTTTCCTCTAGGTAAATGTAATTCAGCAGCCTAAATATAAAGAAAAACAGGAGAAAAATAGCTATGTTATCAGAAGACTATAATGTGAAGATTTAAATAACTTTTTCAGCAAAAAGGTGGTGAACAAATAAACCTTGGAAGACTGAAAAACAATAAAATCCTGGCTTGATAAGCCAAATTCATCACTAAGAAAGGAGCTTTGCCATTTGGGACAAATAATAAACTGACTCTTCCAGAAAAACAATTCTTACTCGACAGATATTATGATAGCAGTCAGTTGAAATCAGTCAAATATACAGACCTTTGTAATTCAGTTCAGTTCAATCACTCAGTCCTGTCTGACTCTGCGACCCCATAGACTGCAGCATGCCAGGCTTCCCTGTCCATCATCAAATCCTGGAGCATGCACAAACTCATGTCCATAGAGTCAGTGATAGACACCACAGTATCATCCTGTGTCGTCCACTTCTCCTCCTGACATCAATTTTTCCCAGCATCAGGGTCTTTTCTTCACCTCAGGTAGCCAAAGTATTGGAACTTGAGCTTCGGCATCAGTCCTTCCAATGAATATTCAGGACTGATTACCTTTAGGATTAACTGGTTGGATCTCCTTGAAGTCCAAGGGACTCTCAAGAGTCTTCTCCAACAACACAGTTCAAAAGCAT
>NW_011494837.1:745089-745200 GCF_000754665.1 Bison bison bison | reverse complement strand
TATATCTTTTTGCCTTTTCATACTGTTCATGGGATTCTCAAGGCAAGAATACTGAAGTGGTTTGCCATTCCCTTCTCCAGTGGGCCACATTCTGTCAGAACTCTCCATGAT
>NW_011494837.1:699876-744989 GCF_000754665.1 Bison bison bison | reverse complement strand
ACTTTATAATACTGTATTGGTTTTGCCATACGTCAACATGCATCCGCCATGGGTGTACATGTGCTCCCCATCCTGAGCCCCCTCCCACCTCCCTTCCCATGAATGTTGGGTTTTAGGCCAAATTTTTCACTCTCCTCTTTCACTTTCATCAAGAGGTTCTTTAATTCCTCTTTGCTTTCTGCCATAAGAGTGGTGTCATCTGCATATCTGAGGTTATTGATATATCTCCTAGGAAACTCGATTCCAACTTGTGATTCATCCAGCTTGGCATTTCGCATGTTGTACTCTGCATATAAGTTAAATAAGCTGGGTGACAATATATAGCCTGGTATATCCTTGTAAAGGACAATATATAATCCTTTCCCAGTTTGAAATTAGTCCATTTTTCCATGTGCAGTTCTAACTGTTGCTTCTTGACCTGCATACAGATTTCTCAGGAGGCAGGTAAGGTGGTCTGGTATTAACATCTCCTGAAGAATTTTCCAGTTTGTTGTGATCCACACAATGAAAGGATTTGATATAATCAATAAAGCAGAAGTGGATGTTTTTCTGGAACTCTTGTATTTTCAATGATCCAACGGATATTGGCAATTTGATCTGGTTCCTCTGCCTTTTCTAAATCCAGCTTGAACATCTGGAATTTCTCAGTTCACATACTATTGAAGCCTAGCTTGGAGAATTTTGAACATTACTTTGCTAGCATGTGAAGTGAGTCCAATTGTATGGTCATTTGAGCATTCTTTGGCATTGCCTTTCTTTGGGATTGGAATGAAACCTGATGTTTTCCAGTCCTGTGGCCACTGCTGAGTTTTCCAAATTTGCTGGCATGTTGAGTACAGCACTTTCACAGCATTATCTTTAGGATTCAAAATAGCTTAAATGAAATTCCATCACCTCCACTAGCTTTGTTCATAGTGTTGCTTCCAAATGCCCACTTGACTTCACATTCCAGGATGTCTGGCTCTAGGTCAGTGATCACACCATCATGTTACCCTGGTCCTTAAGATCTTTTCTGTACAGTTCTTCTGTGTATTCTTGCCACCTCTTCTTACGATCTTCTGCTTCTGTTAGGTCCATACCATTTCTGTCCTTTATTGAGCCCATCTTTGCATGAAAAGTTCCCTTGGTATTTCTAATTTTCTTGAAGAGTTCTCTAGTCTTTCCCATTCTATTGTTTTCCTCTATTTCTTTGCATTGATCAAGAAGGAGGTTTTCTTATCTCTCCTGCTATTCTTTGGAACTCTACATTCAGATGGATATATCTTTCCTTTTCTCCTTGGCTTTCATTTTTCTTCTTTTCTCAGTTATTTGTAAGGCCTCTTCAGACAACCATTTTGCCTTTTGGCATTCTCTTCTTGGGGTTGGTTTTTGATCACTGCCTCCTGTACAATGATATGAACCTCCATCCGTAGTTCTTCAGGTACTCTATCTATCAGATCTAATCCTTTCAATCTGTTGTCACTTCCACTGTATAATCTAAGGCATGTGATTTATAGTTCATATATGATTTGTTTATAACCCTGGTCAAACCTGAATGGTCCAGTGGTTTTCCCTACTTTCTTCAATTTAAGTCTGAATTTTGCAAAAGGAATTCATGATCTGAGCCACAGTCAGCTCCTGTTTTGCTTCTGCTGATTGTATAGAGCTTCTCCATCTTTGGCTGCAAATAATATAATCAATATATATTGAATATATATATTATAATCAATCCATATAATCAATCTGATTTCACTGTTGACTATCTGGTGATGTCCATATGTAGAATCATCTCTTGTATTGTTGGAAGAAGGTGTTTGCTACGACCAGTGCATTCTCTTGGCAAAACTCTGTTAGCCTTTACCCTGCTTCATTTTGTACTCCAAGGCCAAATTTGCCTGCTACTCCAGTTACCTCTTGAGTCCTACTTTTTCATTCTAGTCCCCTATGATGAAAAGGACATCTTTTTTTGATGTTAGTTCTAAAAGGTCTTGTAGGTCTTAGAACCATTCGACTTCAGCTTCTTCTGTATTACTGGCTGGGACATAGACTAGGATTGCTGTGATACTGACTGGAAATGAACAGAGATTATTCTGTTGTTTTTGAGATTGCACCCAAGTACTGAATTTTGGACACTTTTGTTGATCATGAGGGCTACTCCATTTCTTCTAAGGGATTCTGGCCCACGGTAGTAGATGTAATGGTCATCTGAATTAAATTTGCCCATTCCAGTCCATTTTAGTTCACTGTTTCCTAAAATGGCAATGTTCGCTCTTGCCATCTCCTGTTTGAACTCTTCCAGTTTGCCTTGATTCATGGACCTAACAATCCAGGTTCCTATGCAATATTGTTCTTTACAGCATCAGACTTTACTTCCATCACCAGTCACATCCACAGCTGTGCACTGTTTTTGCTTTGGCTCCATCATTCTTTCTGGAGCTATTTCTCCACTCTTCTCCAGTAGTATATTGGGTGGCTACTGACCTGGGGAGTTCATCTTTCAGTGTCATATCTTTTTGCCTTTTCATACTGTTCATGGGATTCTCAAGGCAAGAATACTGAAGTGGTTTGCCATTCCCTTCTCCAGTGGGCCACATTCTGTCAGAACTCTCCATGATGACCTGTCCCTCTTGGGTCACACTACATAGCATGGGTCATAGTTTCTCTGACTTAGACAAAGCTGTGATCCATGTGGTCAGTTTGGATAGTTTTTTGTGATTGTGGCTTTCATTCTGTCTGCCCTCTGATGGATAAGGATATTATGATAGAAGTCAGTGGAAATCAGTCAAATATGCAGACCATTGTAATTAGCAGGAGAGAAAGAAATCAATATGCCAATTTTAGTTTTCCTTAATTCAAAGGGAGAAAAGTGCCCTTGAGCCAACCAATGTTTATTTGATGGACTAATTCATATTGAAAAGCAGAGACATTACTTTGCCAACAAAGGTCCGTCTAGTCAAGGCTATGGTTTTTCCAGTGGTCATGTATGGATGTGAGAGTTGGACTGTGAAGAAAGCTGAGTGATGAAGAATTGATGCTTTTGAAGTGTGTTGGAGAAGACTCTTGAGAGTCCCTTGGACTGCAAGGAGATCCAACCAGTCCATTCTGGGTAGATCAGCCCTGGGATTTCTTTGGAAGGACTGATGCTAAAGCTGAAACTCTAGTACTTTGGCCACCTCATGCAAAAAGTTGACTGATTGGAAAAGACTCTGATGCTGGGAGGGATTGAGGGCAGGAGGAGAAGGGGACGACAGAGGATGAGATGGCTGGATGGCATCACTGACTCACTGGACATGAGTCTGAGTGAACTCCGGGAGTTGGTGATGGACAGGGAGGCCTGGCGTGCTGCCATTCATGGGATCGCAAAGAGTCGGAGACAACTGAACGACTGAACTGAACTGAACTGAACTGAATTCATAGTCAGAAATTCTGACAGTTTTTATTAATTTTTGTCAGTATAAGCTTTTGTAAAGGGTACTCTAATGATCTAATATTTAAAAACTATATTCTTCAGGATTAGTGTATCCAGACTTTGAGTCCAAATGCCAGAAATCAAATCAACAACAATGGAGATGAAAGGGCAACGAAGCTTTACACTAAACCAGAGAGAAAATGTGTTAAGTGCAGAGCCACAATATCCAATAATACCCAATAACTGTTGAAGAAGTGAACATCATACATACAGGCTTGGATCAAGGCTGAGAGACCAAAAATCTTAATGATAGTTTTCTGGTACAGTTCTGCCAGGAGGTGTACACTTCTTTGGGTGAACTGACAATGTCAGACTTAAGCATTAATTGATGCTTTCAAATTATGATGCTGAAGAAGACTCTTGAGAGTTCCTTGGGCTGCAAAGAGATCAAGTCAATCCATCTTAAAGGAAATCAGTCCTGAATATTCATTGGAAGGACTGATGCTGAAGCTGAAGCTCCAGTACTTTGGCCACCTGATGTGAAAAGCCAACTCATTGGAAAAGATCCTGATGCTGGGAAAGATTGAGGGCAAAAGAAGAGGAGAGCAGCAGAGAATGAGGTGGTTAGACAGCATCACCAACTCAGTGGATATGAATTTGAGCAAACTCTGGGAGATAGTGGAGGACAGAGGAGCCTGGAGTACTACAGTCCATGGGGTCTTAAAGAGTCAGACACGACTTAGCAACTGAACAACAAAGCATTAGATGGAAATAGGAATCAACAATAGCACAGATGATATCGAAAGAATTATTTCCTAAAAAGTCTTATCTTTGGAGCTTAGGAAATAAAGATTTGTGATGATTACAGAGGTCTTGGTAATGAAACACATGAAAAAGGTTTGAAGATTATCATACACAGAATAGAAAAGACCTCCATAAGAAATCCTGAAGCTAGAGAGGACCATCTTGTTCATTCATGCATACCATTCAGAAGCCAAGCCACACTGTGGGAAGACCTCCATCTGTCATTGGTGCAAAGCATGCACAAAAGCAAACCCTTTGTAGATGTCAGCCCTGTGTCTCTCCAATATGCTTTTTAAAGAAAGGACTCGAAGGCCTTAGACCTTGGAAGGCATTATTGAAGACAAGAGACCACTGAGAAACTAATATTGCTGATCAGTTCTCAGGTTTGGGGTGACTTAGAAGTAGTAATTACAAGTAGTAATGAATCCCTTTAGCTTTTTATAAAACCCTAGAGAGCAGGATATTTATCTTTTACATGTTTTAATGCTTTCAACAGCAAGATTAATACACTACTTAGTGGCTGCTTTGTTAATTGCTGATAATTACACTAATAAGAAAATGGTAGGAAGAAAGTGATTGAAACTATAAGCACATTGTTTTCAGTAAAATTACATTAATTTCTTCTCTGATATGACTGTTAATCACAACCCACCAAATGAGTAAGCCTAAAACAACCCTTAATGTATCATAAGAAGAGGAAAAAATTACAATAGAAAGCAGAAAATGTTACAGACATTGAAGCAGTTATTACAATGGGTCAGGGTATTAACAGAAAGGAAAATTCTACAAGACCCAAGACAAATTGTTTATAAAAGTACATAGTACATAATATTTTAATACCTACAAACATCTGAAATATATCCAGCCCTTCTAGTGTAAATGCTAATCAATGAGGAATAAATGAAGGCCAGTGACAAATCTGAAGACGTTTGGCCTACATCTTGATGATTAACCATAAATTGTATGAAATACCAAGTACTGCTTGTTTTTTGTTTTAGCAACATCCAACACTGTCTAATTCAGAGTTATTCTCCCTGCTCCTAGTGATTTTAGAACAAACCCAGACTAAATTGATTTACTGAGGAAGATCAATCAGCAGCTGTTCAGCGAGCAGAAAGCACCATGTTCATTGGCCCGTCTTGCTTGTGCAGAAAAAAGACAAAATAAGACAGTGTACACAAAGCTGCTGACTTTAGCCCTTGAGTTTCAGAGATACCATCTTAAGAAATGAAGTCATTCTAATGCTTAATTGCCAGTTTCATCTCTGATGTCAAAAAAAGGCCTTTTTTCCCCCTCTGACAATAGAAAACTGGAAAGAAAAACATTATAAATATAGTATAAATCACATGAAAGCTCTGTGAAAAGCTTACTTATTCCCAGTTATAAGGAGCTTCACATCAATGGCAAATAAATTGAAAAAGATTATCGGTTATTTATGCTGTTTATGGCAGGCCCTGTTAGCTGCCTACTCAGCCTCTCTAATCATCTTCTCCTTGCTAATAAAATCTTTATTTGGATGTTGATAATGAACTCATACCCAGAAAATAAATCATAATTCATACATATTTATACTATTCTCCTTTAACACTTAAATTTTATTCTTTGAAAAGTCATTTAAATGTAAAGGGAAGTGAGTTTGGCAACTTTGGAGAAAATTTGGGGGTTGAGGTCTGCTGTAGATAGGCTTACAGGGAGAGCTTTGTAGTGTTGGCCCTTTCTTTTCTTTGTTGCCTCGAATATAGCTTTGGCAGGACATGGGCTTGGGATTGTGACAGCCATGTTTCAGTCATGAGGCAAGAAGCCTAAGGAGACAAACCCAGTGCTCAAGATGGCCTGGTAGGAGTGCAAAAGAACCTAACTCTCTAATGAAAATGTTAAGTATCTGTGTCAATACAGAATCCACTTGTTCTAGTTATTTGTTTATAATTTAGTTAAATATTTTATTTACTTAAGCTCCTGAGAAATGGACCTTCTATGACTCTGTGACCTGTACCTGAAGACGTTCTGATACAGTAATCAACACATAAGAAAACCTCCAGATTGATAGATAATGTAAATAAGAAAATGAAAACATGAGGGATTAAAATGTCACCTCAGTCATACAAACGGACTAGATTATCTAAGCAGACTATAAATATACAATTAGTTTGGTAATTCAGTAATCATAATTTATTCATTTAACATGTATTTCTTAATATAATTGGATGCTAACCTGGTCTGTGGAGAAGACAGACATTAAACAATCATGTGTAATTACAGTCTGAGAGACTTTATACAACCCCTTTGTTGAGTGCCTACTGTGTGCCAGGTACTGTTCTGGGAATTGAAGATATTGCAATAAACAAGCTTTTCTTATGGAGCTTACAGCCTTGATAATCTTTATTATAAAGACAATAAACAATTTTTTTAAAAAAGATAATAAATGAAGTTTTAAAAGTAAGAGAAAGACAAATCTCAATCTTAGTGACAGATGCTGGATATATTATAAAATTGTAAAAAATAAACTTGAGAAGCTACCTTGGAAGCACAGTCAGAAAATACTTCTTTAATGAGGTGTCATTTGAAATGAGACCTGAAAATTATAAAGGTACCAGCCATGAAAAGATCTGAAGCCAGATGTTCTAAGGTGAAAGGGAAGAAATACAGATCCTAAACCTTAGGGAACAAGTTTGGCATAGTTCAGAAGTAGGAGAAAGGCCAGGATGGTTGACCCACTAAGAGATCAGGGAAAGGGTAGGAAATTAAAGCGTGAAGGTCATGGAAAGGAGGAGACCAACTATGAAAGGAATCCACTGGAAAATTTTAAGCACCTGTTGACACAACAGAAATTTTATTTTTCAAGAGCTCATTCTGCCTGATATGTTGGGAATGAATTGCAGAGAAAAAAGAGAGAGAGAGCAAAAGATGCATTTGCACCCTTAGACAGGAAATGATGGAATCTTGGTGTAAGCTGGAATAGAAAACAGAGTGGCGAAGATAGTTGGATATCTTGTATCAATAGCTCTACCAATATATGTGAGTGTGTATGTGTCCATGTGTGTATGTATTTTTATTTATTAACAAGTAAAGAAATTGAGGCCAAAGAAATTGTGATGTGCTCAAGTCATATGGCTATTATGTTGGAAACAAAGTCAATTAATTATTGCCATAATGACATTGTTAAAGGAGAGAATCTGTTCCACAATTGAATCCTCCTTCTTTTACAAAACTTCCCACCACAAATTCTCTCTTGTCATATACAAACTTCCTTCTGTTTCTCATCTCTGAAGCCCATGCAGAAGGTAATGGGTAGCAGTAGTTGAAAGTCTCTGAAGACTGAGAAATAAGGACAATGATCTCTTCGTCTCTGGTAATATATATTACAAATGCACAGATATTTCAAAATGTTTATTCTTTTGTTTACTGAACTATTAAAATTATTCTGCAATGAATATTTTACATTCATGCCAAGAGAAAGAAAACAATGTATGTTATAGAAATAGAGAAATACCTCCTGGGAGAGTGCCAGGACATCCTTCTGCTTAGTATATTTAAAATTTTTCTCCCTGGTATTAGTCAGTGAATAGGCAACATGTTTGCTTAATTGTTTTCATGTAACTTTTCTAAACAAAAAGATGGCTGTAGGTCATTTCACTGGGCAACAATTTTAAACAAAAGATGAAGAGATTAAGGAAATGAACATTACCATTACTGATTTTTTAAATGGAATTCTGGGCAATATTCCAAGAAGCCTCAAATTCTTCCACAGAGTTTCAAATTCAATACCTGTCCCTTAATTGTCACCCCAGGGCTTACCATTACTCCCCACAATCATCAACTTTTCCAAGCCTATAAGCAGTCCTTAGGAAATCAAAAGCTAGAGAAAGTGCTATCGAATTTTGAAGTGTACTTTGAAGAAACAGAATTGAATTTCAAACATTGAAAAATCTATCAGCATCCTTGTTAAGAAACAAATTTTTTTTCCCTTTTTCTTTGTTTATCGCCTGACTACCCCTTGGTTGCTTTATGCTAGCTACTTACTCATCATGTTTTCTTAGGGAAACACTTACAACCATGGTTTACTTACAGGCCACTGCAAAGAACTTCCCCCAAATTCTCCCTCGGACCTCTTGCTCTGCAAGGAACAGCTCTGAATGCATTCATGTTCCATAATTATTAGCATTATTCAGATCATGACTGTTCTAATTAACATGAACACACCAAGTTTCACTATTCCCAGTTTTGCTTCTTTAAACTTGCAGTAAGAACAGAGTGTTATTATATGAAGCATGCACATCATTCAACTGTTTAACCATGCTCTTAATCAGTGTGTAATATGTGTCACAAATAGGCGGCTGCTAAATGAATTATACATAAAGATAATGTTTTCTAGATTACTCTTGCCTGGATATTTTGCATAATTTGGGTCTTACTACATTCTGATCCTTAATTCTCTTTTTTTAATAGAAACTAAATCATTACCTTGTTCTTTTTAGTTGTTCAAAACTTTGTTTTTCATATATGCTATAAAAGTAAAGGGAAGATAACATTTTTAATTTTAGTGTTTATAGCATATAATTTTCTGACCGCCAAAATCTCTTTCTCACATTTCCTGGTTAAGTTGCAAATATATTTGCCTTTAAAAATAACTGCTACCTTGTGGAGAAAAGGGAACCCTCTTACACTGTTGGTGGGAATGCAAACTAGTACAGCCACTATGGAGAACAGTGTGGAGATTCCTTAAAAAACTGGAAATAGAACTGCCTTATGATCCAGCAATCCCACTGCTGGGCATACACACTGAGGAAACCAGAAGGGAAAGAGACACATGTACCCCAATGTTCATCGCAGCACTGTTTATAATAGCCAGGACATGGAAGCAACCTAGATGTCCATCAGCAGATGAATGGATAAGAAAGCAGTGGTACAGATACACAATGGAGTATTACTCAGCCATTAAAAACAATACATTTGAATCCGTTCTAGTGAGGTGGATGAAACTGGAGCCTATTATACAGAGTGAAGTAAGCCAGAAAGAAAAACACCAATACAGTATACTAACGCATATATATGGAATTTAGAAAGATGGTAACAATAACCCTGTGTACGAGACAGCAAAAGAGACACTGATGTATAGATCAGTCTTGTGGACTCTGTGGGAGAGGGAGAGGGTGGGGAGATTTGGGAGAATGGCATTGAAACATGTGTAATATCATGTATGAGACGAGTCGCCAGTCTAGGTTCGATGCACGATGCTGGATGCTTGGGGCTGGTGCGCTGGGATGGCCCAGAGGAATGGTATGGGGAGGGAGGAGGGAGGAGGGTTCAGAATGGGGAGCACAGGTATACCTGTGGCGGATTCATTTCGACGTTGGGCAAAACTAATACAATATTGTAAAGTTTAAAAATAAAATAAAATTTAAAAAAAAACTGCTTCTAAGAAAAATATAAATTCAATAGAACCAAGTTGTATTATTAATAGAAAATAACTAATAAAAGCAAGGGGTAAGCTATTAGGCCCTCATATATACCCCACCCTCCATAGAATTTCATAATCAAGACATTACAATAGGCTAGTATGTAAATGGAATCATTAAATAATGAAGAAAACACTATAGATATAATATGGTAGAATTCACAGTGGGTGATAAACTTGGAATTTATACCCACATCTTCAATAGACTTGTTAAAACTGTCTCCTCTCTACAGATAAATAAAAATCAATAAGATAATAAGTTAAAATATGGATTATAGCTGCTATTAAGATGAGCAGCATAAAAAATCACCTAAGGCACTTATTTGAAATGCTAATTCCCAATTTCCAGCCCCAGAGAATCATTTTCATTCCGTAAGTCTGGGAGAGAAGTAGCAAGGCAGGATCTGGAAATCTGTGTTTTTAATAAACACCCAGATGTGAAACAGGCTATCTGAAAGTCCATTTTGCTTAACTGCCCTAATATAATCTAGACACATATCCAATTATTCCTCCTCCAGGCTTACATGTCGTTAAATAAGACAAAAGTCACAAGCAGGTAAAAAATTTGTCCATACAATGGGAAAAGGGTGGGATAGAGGGAAGATGAGAGCCATGGACAGTGTTCACCCTAAGAGACCTTATTCTTTTAATATATATTCCGTGTAGCCCAAGCATTTTGTTTCAGTTTCTTATAGGAGATGGTTTATGGTATAAAATATGCTTAATAGTAAAGAGAAAAATTGTTATCCCTGATGTTAATTTTTTTATTCCTCTGTTAACCTTTGTTTTACTGGCCTCAGTAGTCTCCACTTTGCTACCTTCATGTAGCTTCTTCTCTTTAGGTTATCTGTGATGGTAATTTTTTCCCAATAAACAGTCATTTATTGACTGATGTAGAAATGTATGCCCCTCTTTGGGAACTTGTGCAAGACCTGTAAATTCTGTGAAAATAAATCATGAAACAACTGTAACCTGTGGCCAAAACTCAGATAACTCCTCAATAGCCATGTAGTTGACCTGGTGCTGAATTCTATCTCAGAGTTTTAAAACAGTTATGTATATTTCAGAATATACCATTGAATGTTTAATATCTCTAAAGTTTATGAGGTTTCACTGTACTTGGACATGATTAGATTTTGCTTGAACTCCAATATGATTTATGGGAAATAGAAGAAACTGCTGGAATTGCAGTTTCTAGAGCTTTAGCCCAGAATATATCTTCTGGTTCTACAGTGAAATTCATCCTCCATACTCAACATTAAAAAGTAGTCTTAGGATCACTTTATAAAAAGTACACATACTAGAAAAAAAGACATAAAAGCATGATAAAACAAAATAATACTTGCATATAATCATCATAAATGATACTACCAAAGTGTCATGAAACACTTGTATACATATGCCCCCTTGTGGTGAATGCATGGGACACAGGACATTTTAAAAGCTTTTCATAAATCAAAGAATATTTTTCTTAGTTTAGTATTGTGTGAGATAGAAAATGTACATTTTAATAAGTCCTAGTTTACGAGATTTGACTTATGTGTTGTTTACTAAAGCTTAATAACTCTGAACTATTTACCCATAAGAAAGAAGGAAGGATAAGAGAAAACTGAGTTCTAGTATTTAACTGAGAAGTCACCCACATTTACATTAGGATTCCAATACTGTACTTTAAAATGATTCAGTCGGTGTTTTTAGTGGAAAAATAATCCCAGTGAAAAGATTAAATGTAAAGTCAGAAGAAGGATTGTTAAAGTAAGTGAAAACAGCAAGTTTAAAACAAATTGGGTGGAAGACAAAGAAGCAGAAAGAAACTTAGTGGAAAAGAAAATAAAAATGCAGACTTTTCATTGACATTTTTAAATGCCAATGCTAAGTTTTCTTGCATATAAATGAAAGTCATGGTTTTGAGGACACTTCAGAGAAATAGAAGATATTTCAAAGGGCAAGAGGGCAACCATGATTCTTGGAAGACTCAAAGCAATGACAGATTCTGCAGATTGGGGCACAGTAGCCTATATATAATTGATACATACAAGGTGAGAAAGGGTAGATTAAAAAACAGCAACTTGATTAAACCCTATTAATGAAGAGATAAATGGTCAAGGCTTAAACCAGAAAAAAATATTGAAATATAAACTACTCAAGTGGATTTTCCATTACATAAGGAAAATTACCAGAAAAAATAATAGCAACTACAAGCGCTAGTATTCTATTACTAGTACTCTGTTTTAGAAAAATAAATGATATAAAGTTTGTGGATATGTTTTCCCACATTTATTTTGGACATGAGGGTAGTAATACATAAGTTACCTTTGAATAAAACATTGTCCTGTTTTACCACAGATTATACACAGGTTATATAATCCCAGAATTTAAACATTTGCTCAAGTAAGAATTTCCTCCATCCCACCAACACTATTACAGATTTATTCAAGTGTTAGAAATAGTCCAGAAAAAAATATAAGCCAATCTAGCACCTAGTAAGATCATGTGGAAAACTATTTGAATTTTTATTCCTCATCCTGAAACAAAAAAATATAAGGAACTCTCAAGAACAAAGCAGGACGTATTCTCTGTTATTTTGAATTCTGTTCCTGGCTAAATATTATTTTTAAATTCCTACTCTTGAAAACTTATAAAACATTGCCGGAAAAAAGGTTATAATAATAATCTTAAAATAAAATATTCATTATACTTCCTTTTTACTGTTTTGTACTGTTCTCTTTATTTTTGAAATGTTGCTATATATTCATTTTTACTAGTTTTATAGCTTTGAATATTTTAGGTTAATCTGGGTCACATTTCTAATAGAAGTTTTTTAAAACTCCTCATGTCCCTTTACCGTCTAAATTGGAGCCATCTTGCCATTCACATTGACAGGAAGCACAGTACAGATGGAAATGAACATTGTGATTTGAAAGGTATTGGGACCACACTGTAAACTCCTATCCTTCAATGTACGTCGCTTGAATATAACTTTCCCAGAAAAATGCAAGATACACAAGAGGATAAGGGATGTTATGCCGCAATTTACAAGAAATAAACAAGAATAAGGAAGACAAAAATGAAACATGGATGTGGCACAATGTAACAGAAATATGCCCCATTGAAACAGCATTCTGTCATACTTCAAAACCAATACAATATTGTAAAGTAAAAAAAAAAAAAGAATAAAATAAAATATGCTGAGAAGAGTTAGGAAAAAAAAAAAAAACAGCATTCTATAGGGTGACTTCTTACCTGATTTTATCTGTACTGACCAAGAATCTAAGCTATCATAGTCACAGAGACTCTGCCAGTAAAGATATCAATAGATGACAATGTCTGGAGACTCTTCAATTCTAGATCTTTGGGGATGACAAAAGGATTACTTAAAATGCCCTGAACCTACATTATGAAAATAAAATACATTTTATCAGACATTACATTAATCGTAAGTCTACTCAATACAAGAAAATAGTATTCTAATATTAAATTCTAATTTCTTCTCAGTAAAGAATTCATAAAAAATATCTAAGATAATTGTCTGTTTTGGTCTAATCTGAGTTCCTTTTCCAGATTTCAGCGACTCCTTTCTATATCTTGTCATTTCTATCAATATACTTGCTCAAAGTTCATGTCAGATGCAGCCTTTTTCACTGAATTTCTAAGATGAGTTACTTCCTATAAGAAAGTGGAAAATACTGGTTCCCTGCCATCTTTGTAAATCCAAAAATAACATCTCTTTTTGTAGTGCCATAGCACTGACAATATTTCTGAGCCCTCATACTATGAGCTGCATTTTTCATATAGATGGAAAATATTGATAAAGATTTTTTTTGGTACAATGTTATCAAAAGAAGTTCAGAGCAAAAAGAATTGTAAAGACAGAGCTCCCTGATGTTGGTCAGCTTACTTGGAGGTATCTCAAGCCCTCATGTTCATCTTAAGAAAGATGTTAACATAATTTAAGAGCTCCTCCAGTGGATTCTAACACTAAAGAAACTTCATAGAACATGGAGTTTATGATGGATGAAGACCTATTACTGAGATATTATATAGTTTATAAAACTTTTATTTTCAAGCCGCAAATTCTAATTTTTAAGCATATAATCAGATTTTCAGACATCCAAACTAAAATACCTATTAGAAATTTTCTTCACCTGACTCTGTTAATCAGTTTGGGCTGCCATGACAAAATGCCATAGACTGACTGGCTTAAGCAATAGGAATTTATTTCTCCAAGTTCCAAAGGCGAAAAGTCCAGCATCAAGGCTTTGGCTTATTCAATTCCCTGGTGAGAGGTCCCTTCCTGGCCTGTAGAAAACCACCCTTTCACTGTGCTCTTACATGATTAAAAGAGAGCAAGCTCTCTGCTTCTTATCAGGACACAAATGCCATTATTGGGATTCCACCCTCATGACCTCATCCAATCCTAATAACCCCCCAAAGCCTCCACTTCTGAATACCATTACATGAGGTGGTTAGGGCTTCAACATACAAGTTTTGGGCAACACAAACATTCAATCCATCACACTAATCATCTCCTAAAGAGCTGAAAACAGGGAGATATGTTAAATGTTCCCCAAAATATTAGTTTGGTTATTTTCTGTGGTTGTATGTTAGTTGTTTATCCTTAAGCCAGGCCATTAAAATGGAAATTCTAATACATGAATGAATAGATCCAAAAATTTAAATTGCAACAAGATTTGCCTTCATTTAAGGGGTCCTCCTTAAGCAACATTACCCCCATCACATCTTTCACAGTTTATCTTTGGGACTTAAACAAATGTGTTCAAGTTGGAGATTTACACAGGTGGATTTCCTCTCCTGGATGTCCTTGTAGTCTTTGTATACATAGTTTGTGGATTGCATGGACAAATCAGTACTGCTTTGAGTGCTCTTTGGCAAATTAGTGAAAAGTAATGTGCTCTTTGGGTGGAAAACTCTGCTGTATTGTCAAGATGTCAAAACCATTGTTTTTGTATGTATGATTCAGGCGACTATCCTGTCTCACAGGACTTCCATTTATGTCCTGCAGACCATCCAGAGCTCAAATAGGAGACAGAGATCTTTTTAGTTTCTCAAAATTTAAGAATTAAGCGTGTGGGAAGAGGTGGGAGATGAGGAAGGAAAAACAAATACCAATCCTCTTTGTCTTGAGTTTGAGCAATCAGCCTGTCCCCTTTTGCAAATATATCCTGATTTCCCCTTTTGCAAATATCTCCTGATTTCCACTAAAGAAAAGAAAAAAAAAAATCAAATATTAATTGAACAAGTAATGAAAAAAGACACTAAAGATGAAACATATGTTTTAAAACATTAAACAAAATAACTGAAGATTAAGCAAGGTATAAACTGGATTTTTAAAGGACTTGAAATTGCCCTGGAAAATGGAAGATCTTCTTTCATGAGGGTATCTTATGAGGCCAGGACACAGTCCCTGCCCCAAACTTCAGCAAAGAGCCCTCACCTGGAACATCTGGACCTAAGGCATCAAGACAAGTTTCCCACTATGAGAAAGAGTTCTAGTTCATTTCCCAGATCACTTCATCTCTGACAGTACTGAATAAACAGTCTTCTACCTCTTCAGCTGATTTCTCATAGAGGAGGACTTTATGAGAGACTTACTTCTTAAATTCAAAAACAAAATAAGTCTTTAGGGAATGCTTAAAGATGCGTTTAAAATGTCTATTTTAATGTCATTCTTAGCATCTACTCTTAAAAACTGTAATAGTCACTTGAATTAAATATCCACCAACAAGAAAATAAATCATGATGTATCTATGTGATAGGACAGGTAGTATATATTGACAGTGTGCTTCCTGTATTTCTTATTCCTTTTACCACTGTTATGTACCCAGGCTCCTAATATACATTTGTTACCATACCAAACTTGGGTCCATTTGCCTGCTTACAGTAAAGTTGATATACTGACACAGATTGTGGTGAAGGAAAATGCAGAGTTTATTGCAGGTGCCAAACAAAGAGTACAGGAAGCTAATGCTAAAACATACTCAGACATGCCAGTGGCTTTAGGGAATGGTTTTTAAAGTCAGAATAAGGGAGAGTGTTGTGAGGTGTATGATCAGCTCATAGACATTCTTCTGATTGGTTGGTAGTAAGGTAGTCAGGAGTCAATATCATCAATCCTCTCTCTGATTCCAATACATGTGGGGTCTTTGTGCTTTTGGTCAGCATTCAGTAAACTTCTTCCATCTGGTGGGGGTTTCAGCAAAACAACCCAAAAGTTATGGCTCAAAGTACTATCTATAGCCCTTGTTGTTATTCAGTTGTCAGCCAACTCTTCATGATCATATGGACTGCAGCATGCTAGACTTCCCTGTCATTCACTGTCTCCAAGAGTTTGCTTAAATTCATGCCCATTGAGTCAATGATACCATTCAACCATCTCATCCTCTATCTCCCCCTTCTCATTCCCTCAATTTTCCCCAGCATCAGGGTCTTTTCTAGTGAGTCAGCTCTTTGCATCAGATGGTCAAAGTATTGTGAGTCAGCTCTTTGCATCAGATGGTCAAAGTATTGGAGCTTCAGCTTTAGCATCAGGTCTTCTAATAAATATTTGGGGTTGATTTCCTTTAGGATCAACTGGCTTGATCTCTTTGCTATCCAAGGGACAAGAGTCTCCTACAACACCACAGTTCAAAAGCATCCTTTGGTGCTCAGCCTTCTTTAGAGTCCAAATCTCACATCTGTCTATGACTACTGAAAACACCATAACTTTGACTAGACAGACCTTTGTCAGCAAAGTAATATCTCTGCTTTTTAATATGCTGTCTAGGTGTGTCATAGCTTTTCTTCCAAGAAACAAGTTTCTTTTAATTTCATGGCTGCAGTCACCATCTGCAGTGATTTTGGAGCCCCCCAAAATAAAGTCTGTCACTGTTTCTATTGTTTCCCCATCTATTTGCCACAAAGTGATGGGGCCAGATATCATGATGTTTGTTTTTTAAATGTTAAGTTTTAAGCCAGCTTTTTCACTCTCCTCTTTCACCTTCATTAAGAAGCTCTTTAGTTCCTCTTGGGTTTCTGCCATAAGGATGATGTCATCTGCATATCTGAGGTTGTTCGTATTTCTCCAGGCAATCTTGATTCCAGCTTGTGCTTCTTCCAACCCAGCATTTCACTTGATGTAGTCTGCTTGTAAGTTAAATAAACAAGGTGACAATATACAGCCTTGATGTACTCCTTTCCCAACTTTGAACCAGTCCATTGTTCCATGTCCAGTTCTAACTGTTGCTTCTTGACCTGCATACAGATTTCTCAGGAGACAGGGAAGGTGGTCTGATATTCCCATCTCTGTAACAATTTTCCACACTTTGTAGTGATCCACACAATCAAAGTCTTTACCATAGTCAGTGAAGCAGAAGTAGATGTTTTCTTCTGGGATTTTCTTGCTTTTTATATGATCCAATGGATGTTGGCAATTTGATCTCTGGTTCCTCTGCCTTTTCAAAATCCAGCTTGTACATGTGCAAGTTCTCAGTTCATGTACTGTTGAAGCCTAGCTTGAAGGATTTTGAGCATTACCTTGCTAGCATGTGAAATAAATGCAATTGTGCGATAGTTTGAACAGTCTTTGGCATTGCTCTTCTTTGGGATTAGAATGAAAACTGACTTTTTCCAATCCTGTGGCCACTGCTGAGTTTTCCAAATTTTCTGGCGTATTGAGTGCAGTACTTTAACCTCATCATCTTTTAGGATTTTAATTAGCTCAGCTGAAATTTAGTCACCTCCACTAGCTTTGTTCATAATACTGCTTCCTAAGGCCTGCTTGACTTCACACTCCTGGATGTCTGGCTCTAAGTGAGTGACCACACCATTGTGGTTAGCCAGGTCATTAAGATCCTTGAAGAATAACTAAAGGTGTTTAACTTTATTTAATGGCTGAAGTATATTTTTCTTGTCCTGCTTGACTCTTTTTTGTTTGTTTGTTTCTTCATTTTCTCACTTCTGTGATTAAATGTATTCTTTGGAACTCAGGGAAGGCCAAGGAGGGTAAAGTTTTTCTACAAACAAGAGTCAGGCAGAAGACATGGAGCAGTCTACCCCCAGGAAAACCCCATAGAGTCCTGCTCAGTTACAGCTTTGCTCCAACAGTCAGCATCTGGGGCTTTGTCAGAAGACTCCTAAAGACTGCTGGCATCTACTTTGCCTGCAGCAAAAAGACCTGAGAAGCAACTTGGGATTTACATCCCACCAGGGACAGCCTTGGACCAATAACGGCCACTGAAGGAGGCAGAGGTATAAAGACTCCAGCATTCTTGCTTCTGACCTGGATGACTCCGCAGGGGAAATACAAAAAGAAATGCTTGAGAATGATAAACAGCAAGTTCAGAGTACGAGCCATTGGCTATGCTAGTTAGGGGAACAAATGAGATCTGGAAGAGCTCAGCTGTATCAGAAATACTGCATTTTTAAAGTCAGGTAGTGGATATGTGAGTAATCCTTGTATTAGTTTTTATGTGACATTTTTTGTCTGAAATATTTTATAATAATTTACAGAGTTTTTTAAAGATTGACAAGAAAATGCTACATGCTTTTTTAATAGTAAAACATATATTTTCATGTTAAAAAGGTCCAGCATCCTCACATTTGTCCTTCAAAGAGTGTATGTCTACCCAAATTAGAGCTAAAAGAGAAGTCCTTAAAACAGAATTCTGTAACCACTTAATCTTCCACTTCTCCTACTGATGCCACTTTTCCTATTCTTGGCATAGCTCATCAACACACATTTACACATGGTTTTCGTTCCCTGATCTTCCCAACCCTGAGCTCTTGGTCAACTATTTTAAGAAGGCAAATTCATGCCTTGAATCATCTGTCCCCTTCATCTTCAGCCTCATCAAAATTCAGCTCTGGGTAACATATGTTTTCCCTTTTACCTACTTCTGTTTTGCGGCTCCTGACTTTTACCATTTAAGTGAAAAAACTCTGCCAACAGACTTCTCCACAGACTTTTCCATGAGAACAGCTATTTGTAGGCACTTTGAAGATAGAGACTGTATTTTCCCTTGCAGTGTCTATCCCTGTGTTAGTTAGCTAGGGCTGCCATAACAAAATATCACAAGCCTTGTGACTTGAACAACAGGATTTATTATTTCACAGTTCTGAAGTCTTGAAATCTGAGAGCAGGGACTCTGCAGGATTGGTTACTTCTGAGAGCTGAGACAGAATCTGTTTCATGCCTCTCTCCTTGCTTCTGGTGATTTGCTGGCCATCTTTGATGTTCCTTGACTTGTAGAAGAATTATGCCATCTTGGCCTTCACGTTTACATGCATTATCCTTGTGTGCATGTCTCTGGGTCCACATTTTCTCTTTTCTGTACGAATGTCAGCTATATTGAATTAGGGATTCACCCTAGTCCTGTATGACCTCATCTTAACTAGATACCTCTGCAGTAACCCTATTCCTAGGTAAGTTCATAGGCTAAAGTACTGGGGTTAAAACCGCAACAAAGGAATTGTGGAGAGACACAGTTAAACTCATAAAACCCCCCTATATTTGAAATCAGAAGCATTTATTCATTGTCTTTTCTTGATCTAAAAACAGGCCTCTGTAGAAGAGGCTTTAGTTTGTTACTCAATAAATATTCCTTGAATTCAACTGTGAAGAGTAGGAGACATTGTCATTTCTGTTTTGACTTGAGCCCTTTACTTCAGTGTCCTGTTGTCTTAAGCACTACTCCAGGTAGTCTGTCTCTTAAGCATTCTCTTCCATTAAACAGGAGAGCATTATTTTCCACACAATGTAGCCTTGGAACACTACTATATTAGTTTCCCTAATGGGTTCTTCTGACTTACAAATGCCGGGTTTATTTTGGCTTGCATATGAAGTTTGATTGCATGCATTCATAATCGAGTTTCCCTTCTGATTTATTAATCAGAACCATCATATATCAAAATAATAATTAACTGGCAAGTTGTGGCAAATGTATACAAAGTTATTTATAGATATCTCACACTTTGCATGTTAACATTATCTAATAAATCATGTAACAGTAAAAGTGGCAGAATACCCAAATTAAATCATTTACTTTTAATGAAAGTGTGAGATTTTAGAATACCATTCTTAAACATTCACAGTGTCTATGGCTTAATTAATCTGCTTCTCCATAATTTGACTCTAATATTTTGAAATGACCTCATAGATACGTTTACCATTCAACATGGAAGTCTGTTGGGTTACATGTTCTGAATTTAATTCATACAGTATCATATTGGGAACGATATTGCTATAGACACATAGATATAGATACAACATTTCCATTTTCTCATTTACAGTTTCACTTACACCATAAGGAAACAAAATAATCATGCAACACATTTGAATATTTTCATGTCAGAGTGCCTGTATATAAATAAATATGAAAGGTATTAACTGATATAACTTTTTTCTAGGCATAGCTGCTGAAAGCATCTGATCATTTTAAAATACTTAAGCAAAAAAAATTAAGGAACACACAACTAGAGTTTCATGATTAGCTTTTAATTCTTTTTTTTTTTTTTTTTTTTACCAGCAGTTACTTGGAGATTGAAGGGACTGAGACAGTCAAAAATTTTTTAGGTATCTTTTGTAGAGAATAGCCTAGCCAAGATCTTAAATAACATGAAGATCATGGCTCTTTGGAGAGCACAGTAGACCAATGTCTGAAAGGTCAAAATTCTGCTATTCCCAGTTTCTCCTATTTGCTCTTTATGGAGCAAATTAGAGAAGTGAGTGACACCATAGAAGTTATATGCCTTTGGAAATTACTTCTATTCAAGTTTCTGTTGACCCTTTCATATTTTCTTGGGACAGAAACAGCAGAACAATAAATATACTTGCCTTGCAGAGGAGAGCATACAAACTGTAGGCTGCTTTATCAAATTTTTCTCACAAGAGAAAAATCAAGAGCAGGTTCACCAAATTTCTCTCCCAAGAAAGTTTTTTTTTGTTTTTTTTTAATGTTCGTCTTGAGAACTGGTCTCTGCCAATTAGGTCATGACAACTCATAACCACTTTTAGCAGATAGCTGTACCAACCAAAACATTTGAGGTGATGAGAATGAGCAACCACCCCCACAGACTTGCTTCAAGTTAAAATTAGAGCAAATCAGAACAATTCTGCCTCACATATCAATATTTATTAACAAACAGGACCGAGACATTCATACAGTTTGTTCTGTGAGATAATGAAGTCCCAATTCTCCATTCTTATAAGGGATCCCTAAACATCTCACCTGGTGGGGGGGGGGGCGGAATATATGTGTGTGTGTGTATATATATATATATATATAAAATTTGAAGAAGCCTAAAACAACATCCAGAGGGCCAGGATTCTACAGCCTTACAACCCAGGCAGTCAGACATGTTCAGATTAAGTGTCACAACAATTTATGGAGCATTAAGAGATTAAATCCATCCCTTATGTGACAGCCCAGCTATAGGCCTCTCTGCATTCCTATATTCTGATTATTTAAGAGAAGAAAGTTACTGCCAAAATATTTTAACTAATATACATATCTTGAATCCATTAGTCTCATCAATGAGGATATGCTTCTAAACCCATTATGCTAATCAACCATTCACTAATTTAACGAATGGAATTCCTTTTCTGATGTTTATCATGCTAATTATTAAAGCTTCTATTTTTGATCCAGCATAAATAGCTTAATTAGTTGTATCAACCTCCTCCGGAGTCCTGGTTTCCTTTTAGAATGCTAGTGAGCCATCACTGAGCTGTGAGATTCCAAAAAGCTGTGAGTGACCAATTCCAACTGGTCATCACGTCTACAGTGTAAGGTACACTAAGTAATTTACACTAAATCACAGACATCACAGCATTACAGCAAATCTCTAAGATACTAAGGTCTTTTATGGTACCATTATTCTATTATCTGCCTTTATCTTTTTTTTGTCTCTTTTTGGCTATGCTCTCCTTTATGCTAATAGGCATTCCTCTTTGGCTTCTTCTCTTTCTTCAGTTTGTTGGTCCATGTCTCTCTGATTTCTTATCTTATGACTCCTAGGAAATAAGATTTTCCTGTCACTACCTACATTGATATTTTCTCCAAAAGAGATCTCTAGACCACCCACTTTCAGAATCATCTGGGATAAAATGAGAGAAATGCATATTCCCAAAGAGCATCGCTGCGCTTTCTCTAGAAATCTGCAGTTTTAGCAGACACACCCTCTTCATGGTTCTTATACACACTAAGCTTTGAAAGCACATCCTATTTCTCCTGTTCCAGTCAGGTAGCAAGATTCGTATTAAACATAAACTATGTGCATATTGGTTTTATTTAGGTTATTTTTACTTGGTGCATCTACTTTTCAACATATTGTGGAATCTTCATAAATATTCAGTAACTGTAAAGCAAACTCTCAATTATTCAGGTGTGAATTAACTAGCTGATGGATTATCCAAGCTTTTAGCTTCTTCCACCTTCTTCTTAATGTGTTGTGGCTATTTCTCTGGGGAACAAATCACTCATTTGTTGCAACTTGTTAGCAAGTTTGATAAAAGGCTGAGTTTCTAGGCATATTGAAATGAAGTTGGGGTTTTCTGTGTAATAAATATCCTACCCAGAAGGACCATTCCTTCTAAAGATAATGAAAAACTAGCTATAATATCTACCAGTCAAATAAGGACCAAAAGCACTGGCCCAACTCATTTGCTGGGAAATAAAATTCTTCATACTTATCATTACAAATTACAATATATATTGCTAAATAGCCACACAAAATATCAAAATATAGCTACAATATCAGGTAATTAAGTGGAGGGTAAAAAATTGCTTCCCATAAGGGTTTCAAAATACCATCGATGGTATCCTTAGACAAAACTGGGAAAAGTTAAAAAGGAACAAAGGCAATCTTTCTTCTCAGATATATCTGTTTTCTATAGAAAACAGAATATTTAGCCATCTCTAATGAGATTTGTCTACTTTCCATCTCTCATGTGTATTTCACTTATGCACATTTCTTTCCATGGGGTTTACTCTGGTTTCCTGGAATATTACTGCTATGTGATTATAGGCATATCAAGTTTTAAGACCTTTCTTACACAATGGCAAATTCTTACATGTAAGCAGCTGTCTGGTCATCTAACATACAGAGCCTGGATCACTCACTTTCAAGTAATTTATGAGCAGCTTAACATGGTGATTCACACCTTTGAAAAAAAAATATGCTTTGATTTCAGCAAAGCCTAATGGCTTTATGAATTTTAGCACATAGCATACTCACTTCACTCTAGTATACTCACTATCCACAGAGGTCCTTTGTCAATCCCAAATACCACCACCACACACACTTCCATCTCCTTCTTCAAAACAGATGTCATGAAGGCTTCCCGGAGTTTTTTTACTAGACTCTGCTGTTCATCTGCTCAGGATTCCTAACTCTTACACAAACAAGGGTTTCACTCATCGGATCTAGGAGGTGTGGGATGGCCCCCTAGATGACCTCTAAGAACACCTAAGTTTAAATTACTGTAGATCTTCTGGGTGGGCTGTATTAGTTCCTTTCACAATCTTTGGTGGCCCCTGTGAGGTGTCAACTCAGTCACTGACCATACATTTTTTAAAATATCACTGAGAGTCAGTTCTCCCTTCTGTAAAAACATGATACCACCTATGTGGTTTATTGTAAACTTGGCCCACCCATAGCATAAATAACTTCCTGTGAACAGAAATCCAGCTAAGAACAGGAGACATGGGGTTTAGGAACAAGTTCTCAAGTAGCCACACCATTCAGTCATGTCTGTCCCTCTCTTTCAATTCAGTCCCTGAAGACTGGGGCAAGGTAGGAGGGAGAGAGAAAGGAAACAATGACAGGTGACATGTGGACCTCCTTTCTTAAGGAAAAAGCAGGTAAGATAAATTCTTATTCAGTCCCTGGAATCCTTTCTTAAAAAGCCTGCTTCAGTCTGCTGTTACTTGACTGGTGTATGAGAACTACGTGTTGGAAAGTGTGGATTTATAGAGCCTATTCAGTTGGATTACCTAGGTGGCAAAGTCCTCAATGGAAGTCAAATGTAAAATGCTTAATTTGCACATTGCCTTATTATTCTTTAATATCTAGTCTCCTTGCTATAATCTTGATACTGTTTGCAGGGAGGATAGTACTTTAAAATACCTTAGACTCAGGCCAAAATGATTTAATCCTTTTTTAAAACTGTGCGCAGGAACTGTTAAGAAATTGCTGCAGGAGTCTTGGGTTAAAAGATGAAATCCTAGAATAAATTTTCAATGTCAAAAATAAAAAAGAGTAGAAATAGAAGCTATAATTTTGATCATTTTCTTTCCAAAAGGTTTAACCTCCTTCCTTATGCACACTGCAAAGCTGTTTAGATTCTCATTTCAGTCAGAATACCTTTGACTGCCCCACTGTGGCTGCTGAGAACTTGATTTAGGATATACCATGCACTAGTGGATTATACAGTCCATCGTTACTCCTGAAAGGATGAGCTCTTAATGCTTTCCAGAGGAAAAATGGAAGAGTTTCAAAGAATCTACTTAAATCTCAATTAAATTTAGCTCCAAAATTGTATTGTTCCTTTCCTAGTCAAAGGGATTAATTATATAATAAGTCTTTTTCAATTCCAATTTCAAGTTCTGATTCTTACCTCTTAAATCACCCAGAGTGCTTTTGTGGGTCTACCGAATAATACTCCAACTTCCAAGTCTAAAGAATGCTGCTGCTGCTGCTGCTGCTGCTACTGCTAGGTCACTTCAGTTGTGTCCGACTCTGTGCTACTTTCTGCTGAATAGTTTTTGCCTTTATAATGATAATCCCATACTTTACTCCCTGCAACTTCGCTCTGAATAGTGTTTTGCTATTAGCAGTCCTTGTTCCAAACTATTCTTATTTCTACAAATTAGGTGAGTTTTTGGCTTTCAAGACCAGCACTTTATTTACTATAATTCTTTTTACCTGTTGAGAGGAGTAGGGGAGTGATTAGAGGAAGTTTAGGTAGAAAAGAAGAATTGCATAGTCACTGAAAATAGTGAAGGTCACAAGGAGGCAAAACAGACACATGCATGGAGGAGAGTGTAAACGTACTGCTGCATCCCTAGCCTACTGTTTTTGTTTGTTTGTTTGTTTGTTTGCTTTTAAAAGACAGGAAAGAAGAAAGGAGAAAGGAAAGAATCAAAAGAAATTAGGAAGAAGGAGGAAGGGAGAAGAAGGAACCCCTGATAGGAAGGATGATGAAAGAGGAGGGGAAAGATACCTTTGAACATGTCAAAGTGAGTTCTCCTTAAATCCTGCTAAGATTGTTTTTGTTACCATTTTATATAAGCGACTTCTCTCAGGGTCACGTGAGAGCAGAAACTTATTCCTTACTCTAAAAAACTAAACTAAATATTTTTCCTTTAAATTGATTTTGCTGAAATGGATTTTTCATATTGGAACCTCAGCTTTGATTCATTTGCATTCCAAAGTGAAAATGATCTGAGTAGTGAAAAGGAAATGGAAACTTCACCAGCTAAAATTTCCCTGAACTTATAGTAGAAGTGTGTGGAGCTGACTCTCTAAACCAAATGTCTGCACATCTGACCATTAAAAAAAAGTCCTGAAGGAGACTAGCTATTAACAGAATTCTGTGGATAATTCTCTTTTTAAATTATGAAAAATCTTTAAACATCAATTATCTTCACACTACTTCCTTATCTCTAGTTTTTCTTCTCTTTAAAGTCAGACTTGCAAGCATTTGGTTTGTAAAGACTCATTTCTGAGGTATTATTTCAGTAGCCTCAATATGAAAAAAAGCTGGAGGGTAGAAAGGAAGAACAGAGACAGGAAGAGGGAGAAAGAGAAGGAAGAGACCTAGGAAGGAGAGTGGCATGAATAGTCCAACCAATTGCAGACATAGCAGGGGAGGAGAGGAGATGAAACCATTACTTTGAAGGGATAACATCCCCATTCACTTTGTACTGATGGAAGATGAACTGAATTAGTAGTTATTGAAATATGAGCCTTTTCTGTGTTTCTCCAGTTGAGTTTTGGGATGTCTTGCTAGCAGCCTAACCTAATTTGGTAGAAAACAGGTTAGGATCAGGTTAAGACTATTAGTTCCACTCTAGGTTACATGTAAGGGTGGGTTTACCACAATATGAGGACTTCAGAACAAGTTTTCCAAACAAAAAGCCCCCAAATCAGGATAAACCTTATTCCGCAGGCCTCTATAGGCTGAGCCATTGACCAAGTCCATCTCCTTAAGAATCTCTTTGCTCCAGACTTGTACTTCTGAGCACATGGGGAAGTATGAGTACCATGAATACCATGTCTCTAACAAAAACTGCATCTTGCTTTCTGCAATAATTTTTAATTATAACTCTGTCTAGTATTAAGCATATATTTTACCCTTGACTTAAATAATATAACTTATGTAGTAGTAGTGTGGAATAGCTTTCCAAAAGTCTTAAATATTCCAAAGAAAAGAGTGACATTTTGTAAGAAAGACCTATACTTAAAATGATGTGAAGGTAGAAAAACAGAGAGAAGCTAACTTATAACACTAAAAGCTAACTGTAACACTTGACCGGAAAAAAAAAAAAAAAAACTAGATGATTAGGTAGTGATTCATCGCCCAAGAAATAATGCCTATGTGAGTGGTAATGGAAGCATATTAACAGCACTGTGTTTCTTTTCTAAGTATCTGAAACTGCATTCCAACCAAGTGAACATATTGTCTCGATTCTACTACCCACCTAAGGATTTTAATAAGGCTGTATTGATCCACTCCAGCTTGCTTGCTAATGCTTCATAACACACTCAGCCAAGAATGGTTGCAATGTACTTCTTTTCAGCAGTTCATTTTTATCCATTTGAGCCTGCAGTTTTCAAGAATATTTGGGTACTTCTGGCTATACAAAATAATTTTCCTTTTAGACAATAAAATAATTTATCTACTCATTTTATTAATTAATAAACCCATATTCTGCCTTTCTCCTAAAGAGGATGAAAACACATTTTCTCTAGACAGGACCAGCTTCTGCTCTGCGCATGTGGTAGCCCTGTGACTTAGAGGAATCAGGAAAATTTAATTACAGAGTTTGAATCAAGTCCTTGAAAAGTACAGTACAATGGCCTCTGTACTGCAGCCACTTATTGAAGCCACTTTAGGAAATGGTTATTTGAGTCTAATAACTGACTGATTCAATTAAAAGGAGACAGGAAAACCATTTGCTGAAGCAGGCACTCTGTTTATTATTCACTGCTGTCATCTAAAGCACATTTCTTAACCACAACCTTGCGCTGTGGTTCTCCATCCTTCCCCATCCTTCTCTATTTGAAGGCTATGACACAAACCCGTTTTTTACTCACTTCACCAGGTATTCTCAGCTAGGAAGTGGTGTGTGATTAGGAATTCGGGGTGAGATTAGGAATTCAGGGTGAGATTGCATGAGCAATTAAAACCTTGCAGGAGTGCTCGCTTCGGCAGCACATATACTAAAGTTGGAACGATACAGAGAAGATTAGCATGGCCCCTGCGCAAGGATGACATGCAACTTCGTGAAGCGTTCCATATTTTTAATAGCCAGGACATGGAAGCAACCTAGATGCCCATCAGCAGATGAATGGATAAGAAAGCTGTGGTACATATACACAATGGAGTATTACTCAGCCATTAAAAAGAATACATTTGAATTAGTTCTAATGAGATGGATGAAACTGGAACCTATTATACAGAGTGAAGTAAGCCAGAAAGAAAAACACCAATACAGTATACTAACGCATATATATGGAATTTAGAAAGATGGTAACAATAACCCTGTGTACAAGACAGCAAAAGAGACACCGATGTATAGATCAGTCTTATGGACTCTGTGGGAGAGGGAGAGGGTGGGGAGATTTGGGAGAATAGCATTGAAACATGTATAATATCATGTATGAAACGAGTCTCCAGTCCAGGTTCGATGCACGGTACTGGATGCTTGGGGCTGGTGCACTGGGATGACCCAGAGGGAGGGTAGGGGAGGGAGGAGGGTGGAGGGTTCAGGATGGAGAACGCAGGTATACCTGTGGTGGATTCATTTCGATATTTGGCAAAACTAATACAATATTGTAAAGTTTAAAAATAAGATAAAATTTAAAAAATAAATAAATAAGTAAAACCTTGCAGGATTCTAATATATCAATATATATAGCCAAATGGGGATTCTCTCTCCCATTCTGATGAAAATCACATCTCTGGGGCCTGTGCTTTGCAGCAGACAAACTGCAAAAGAAATAGCAATACACTGTTATACATTTAATTCACAAGGAGAACAGAAGAAAGCAATCAGAGACCTGCTTCAATTCCAGTTTTATGGTTAAACAAACTGCACAGGCCTTGAATGGCAAGTTTAAAGAGTAACAAAGACCCAGTGGAAAGTGACAACCCAAAGAATCTACATAGCATAACTCTTGTTTTGGAACCTAGAAAACCAAATTATAACTTTATTAGCATAACTTTGAAATTCACTTTATGATACAATAGAGTGATAACCTTATCCAAAACATTTGTTCTCTAATTTCTGAATATGTATCTATATACCTTATTAAAGAACAAACCCTGATATATTACATCAAATTTTTTCATTGAACTCAGGAATGCTTACATAGATAAATTAAATCTTAAATCAGAAGTAAACTACTGTACTGGATGTCATCCTGTCATCTTTTGACTTAAAAGGTAAAAGAATGGCCACCTTACAAAATTCTAAAATGTATGCAAGAGTAAAAAGAAAAAAACGGAAGTGATTAGAAGTGATCCAATTCTGGGTGATTCTGGGTGTATTCTTAAGACACAGCTAACAGCATTCTTGTTGCACTAGACATGATTTTATTTTTTTAATTTAAAGGTAAAAGGAAAATTCTAAGGTTTCCTAGGCTACCCAGAAGGGAAGAATACATGGAAAAGCACTTAGGGGAAAAAAATACTTGATTTTAGATATGTTAAGTTTTATGTGCCAGTTATATAACCAACCTAGATAGCATATTAAAAAGCAGAGACATTACTTTGCCAACAAAGGTCCATCTAGTCAAGGCTATGGTTTTTCCAGTAGTCATGTATGGATGTGAGAGTTGGACTGTGAAGAAAGCTGAGCTCCAAAGAATTGATGATTTTGAACTGTGGTGTTGGAGAAGACTCTTGAGAGTCCCTTGGACTGCAAGGAGATCCAACCAGTCCATTCTAAAGTAGATCAGCCCTGGGTGTTCTTTGGAAGGAATGATGCTAAAGCTGAAACTCCAGTACTTTGGCCACCTCATGCGAAGAGTTGACTCATTGGAAAAGACTCTGATGCTGAGAGGGATTGGGGGCAAGAGGAAAAGGGGACAACAGAGGATGAGATGGCTGGATGGCATCACGGACTCAATGGACGTGAGTTTAAGTGAACTCTGGGAGTTGGTGATGGACAGGGAGGCCTGGCGTGCTGCGACTCATGGGGTTGCAAAGAGTCGGACACGACTGAGCGACTGAACTGAACTGATATAACCAAGGAAAGATGTTGAGTGCAAGATGTATATAAGGCTAGAAGTGAGGGAAGAAATTCAGGCTGGGGATACACATTTGCAAGTCACTGGCATATCAGTGGTATTTAAAGCCATGAGACTGGATGAAATTGCCAAATATGAGAAGAGTCCTGGGTCAGTCTGAGCTAAGACGTTGGGAAGAGGATGAGGAGAATAATGAGAGGAAATAATCATCAAGGTAGAAGAAAAGTGAAGAATACATGATGTCCAGGGATAAAAGTGAAGGGTATTTTAAGGAGAAAGGATATATTAATATCAAGGGAGAGGATGTGAGAGTTGACCATTTGATTTAACAAAAAGGAGGCCACTGATGTCTTTGAAATAGTAGTTTCAGTGTTAACAGTGAAGGAAAAGGTTTGACTGGAATGAATATAAAGGAAAATGAGGGGAGAAACATTGAGGCCAGGATGTATAGATAATTTTTGAGAAGTTCTATAGAAAGAAGCAGAGAAACGGGACACAAGCTGGAAAAAGAAATTAAGACAGTAGAACATTTTTAAGATCATAGTATGGTATGACTTTTCTCTCTAGAGAAACAGGGCAGTCAGATTTCCTGAAATTATGTCCTTGAGAATAGAATATAATGCACAAGAGGAAGGACTGATTTTAGATTAGGAGTAAGAACTGTTCATCTCGAGTACTGGAAAGAAAATAGAGTACATGGGTCCGGATGTGATCATGCCAGTTTATTGAAGTTCTCTTCAGGATAACTATTTTCTCAAGCATGTTAGAAATATAATCAGTTATAACTGAGGATGAGGTAGGAAATGTTAGTGGTTTAAGAAGGATATGATATGGAATAATCATCAGGAGAACAGAAACGTTACCTAGCGTTTTGCCATCTGAAGTGGTAGCCACTTGACATATGTATCTACTGAACACTGAAATGTGACTTGTGTGATTGAGAAACTGATTTTTTATTATATTTGATTTTAATTAATTTTGATTTAAAAATTGATGCTCGTTCTATTCTTCTGAAAAATCTCAGAAGGTTTGGAAAAGCTTGAGTATGTAATTCTGTGGTTTCAATCATACATTTTATAGAATTTAAATGGAGATCAAGCATTGTTATGGAAATTTAACATCCAAATTGAGAAGTGTTGTATGTGTAAGATACAAACCAGATTCCATAGAATGAAAAAAGTGAAATCTCTCATTAATATTTTATATTGATTATATGTTGAAATAATATTTAAATATAGTGGATTAAGTAAAACATTTTAATTTAACCTTTTTACTCTGTTTTTAATGTGCCTGTTAGAAAACGTCAAATTATACAAATGGGTCACATTACATTTCTGTTGGAAAATGAGGGCCAAGGAAAAGGGAACATGCTTCTCTCCTGCTATGGAGGTAAAGAATCCAGGGTGGTGATTCAATTGCCCTTTTACTAGTATTTGACCTAAAAGCTTAGCATTTAAACTGAAAGAAGTAAAATCTTCCATATAACTTTGTTCTGTTTCTCCCGGCATTCTAATCATTTTGCTTTATGTATTTTGATGTTGGCTATTTTATATACAAAATTTTATAACTATTACTTTCATTCTTGTTAATATGAATAGGACAGATCCTGATTACACTTTTGTTTTGATTGATGTGGAATATTTTTGTACTTTTTATATTTAATCTTAATGGGTCACTTTATTTTGGGTTATTGTCTTGCAAATAGCCAGTTAGGTGAGTGTGTACATACATGTATGCATGAGACTCAGTCTGAGAGTCTGTATCTTTTAATAAATAATTTAACACTTCTTCATTTATTATGATAACTGATATGCTTAGTGTTACTTCTGTCATCTTATTTTTCCAATCTACCTTTTCCTATTTTCATAGTTTTTCTGCATTAGTCAAAATAACTCTGTTTATTTGTAATTCATTGGTGAGTTAGAGGTTTTCTACTGATACTTACCTTAATATGCTTCTAACACATATTTTGTATCCTTTACCCTATCAACTCTCAGAAAGGAATTTGCCTAGCTCTTACATCTCTTGCCCCCACTACTTCTAAGATTTTTAGCAATTAATCTATTATTTAGCCTTTTTCTTCATTTCAGTGGCAATTTGGAATGTGCAAGGCTTAGTAACACACTGTCAGGTCTTTTCTATGAACTACAAGATAATCATGGAATTCTGTGTGTAGTAGTATACAAAGTGCCTAAACCAATAAATCATGACTTCTAATATGCGAAATGCATTCTGTGGTACTAGTGGGCATGGTAAACAAGGTTGCAGGAAGCTGTTAAAAGTAACTCTAAGTATCTCATGCCTGATTAATGTACTATAATACGGCACATGCTTAATGAAAGAGTCATTAACTGGAATATAATTAAATGTTTAATTCAGTCCCCAGTCAATCATTTGCTTTTAAATATACCTAAGAGTAAATAACCTTAGCTATTTTGGATTTTACCTTGATCTTATCTAGAACGTGAATAGAGGGGCATCTGTGGATGTACATAGAGGTACCAGACCCCTCAATATGACAAAGCATCTTTCTTTGAGAAATGTTTTCCTGGGATAACCCCAAAGGTGGCCTGTTCTTAAGTTATTTTGAGTTTGCATTTCTGTGTTATTAATTCACCAAGGGACATCAGCTTATAAAAGTTTCTTAGAAGGCTCAACATTAAAACATTTGTTTAACCCTTTGTGACCCAAAGTATTTGACCCTAAATGTTTTGCTTGCCTTACACTGGCAATTTATTTTCAGGGAACCTGTTTCAGTAAGTGTTGTTGCATGATGTTCTGTCATGAAATGGTTAGAGAAGTCACTTTTACTTTCTTAGAACAACACTTGATTACACAGAGCTCCCAAAGTACGTCTTATATTTTTTATGTCTTTTAGGGTTTTAATGAAATACCTCTGTCAGTTTTGACTTTCAGCTCCCCTTCCTCCCTCCCTGCTCAAATCTGCAGACAAATATAAACCCAATGGTGGGAAGAAACCAAGAAATTGCAGCCATAAGCACACGTACTCCAACCCACATCTGTTCTCTGCTATCTAAGGATTCAGTAACATGTCTGGCTCACAGTGCTCACTCTGTTCTCTCTTACTGTGCTTTCTCTGAGAGACTTGCCCTGTAGAAGGAGACTTCTGGAGCGCCAGGCCCACAGTGTACCAGGTAGACACACCCAGCCACGGATCATACACCCTAGGATCTCTCAACAACTGTGTATGTGTATCTCTCTCTAGTTAGACTCTCAATTCCTTGAAGGAGGCATCAAAGAACATATTTATTTTTATATCTGTGTGTGCAGTATAGGTACTTGAGTGTTACTGAATTCATGAGTCACCAAATAAAGTGAAAAGTGAAAAATGGGTGGGTTCCCCAGCTTCTCAATTATTTCAGATGTAAGCATTTGAACAAAAATGCCAGGACATGAGCTAATAGCATCATAGTTTGTTTGTCTATTATCAGTTTCCAAATATTTGGCTTTCTGAGGTGTTTTAAATAATAGAAGACAAGAAGGAATTTTTAAAATCTTTGTATTTTTACTTTTACAATGAAAAACTATTAAGTATTTTTTTTGTAACTGCTGTATCACACACATGCATAGAAGAAATACACAGAATCAACATCAGGATTAACAAAAAATAAAGGTCAGTAGGTCAAGACAAGAATGATAAGACATCAGATTCATGGATCAATAATAAAAAATAGTCAGATAGGGAAAAAAATGAGAAAAATCAATTCACTGAAGATGAAATGCGAATGACAGTGAACATATAAAAAGCTGCCCAACCTCACTAATAATTGGAAAAATGCAAAATAAAACTAAATAAGATTGTATTTTCAAGCATAGGACTAGCAGAGATTAAAAAGATTTATGATATCCAGAGCTGGCAGTGATAAGTACAAATAAGTACTCTCATACACTGTTGGTGGGAGTATAAATTAATAAGCCTATTTTGAAGCGCATTTGGCAGTATCGCAAAATTTCAATTTGTAACTTTTAGCCAACTAGAACTCTTTTCCACAGAAATACTTTCACATGAGAACAAACTTATGCACAGGATACTGAAAGCACCATTATTTATGATAGAGAAAATTGAATGCAAATGAAGTATCCTCCAATACAGTAATAATGAATCAATAATTATACATTTGCACAATAAAATATTATACAGACATTAAAAATAGTGAAGCTGACTTTCATGGATTGACTTGGAAAGATCTATAAAGCATAGTGTTAAGGGAAAAAATTAAAAGCATATTGGGGATATAAATTTTGAGCATAATATTTTTATATATATTTATGTATGTTTATTCAGTTAATAAATCTGTTACTTGTACAGGCTCTTTAAGCTACTCAAACATCTGATGCACTGGTATGTTTGTAATTAAATACTACATTATAAACAAAGAAAAATGTGTTAAAGCAGGTTGGTGTAATACCAAGCTCAACCTTGTTACTGACTAGGACAGAGCTGAAGAGGAGCTAATATGTTTTATTCTGTGTAGTTCTATATAATTTGAATCCTTTGTAACAAAAATGTATGATACATGTAACTTTTAAAATGTATTTGGCCTCTAATAACCATAAAGTTTGTCATAGCTATCATGGAAAGCCTGTCCAGCTTAATACTTATATGCCAAGAAGTTGAAAGTTTAGAATTACTGATTATGTGACATGAGCAGCATCACACACTGACTATTAGACACTGGCAGCAGCCACAATACCCATTCCTTAATATTGGGCAGCCCATCTAATTCAATAATTTAAATTAAATCTATTCTTTCTCTTCTTATATAGACTACTTAGATCACCTGGTAGGCTACAAGGCACTTAGCCAGTCCTCCTATACAACTCTGATCAGTCAGTGGAAGGGGAACGTGATGAAAACCATCACTTTAAACAGGTGAAAGGAGTACATGATGGCGAAATATCTCAACTCCATTCCCTCAACAGATCGCTTTTCAGAGTACCATTGGAAGCTGAAAATAAGATGTCTTAAGGAAAATAAGTAATCCTCAGGGATTAATAAGGCTAAGTAGAAGTGTTAGTATTTACAACTCAACTGAAGCATGCACTTTTTTTAAAAATTTATCCTTCTACTTATTGACATAAATAATAGACCATGTCTGTCTATGTTGCCATACAATTTTACAATGCTGAGCAAGTAACATCTCCATTTCCTCTGTAGACAATGATTCGATTCCTCACAGCTAATCTTGAAAATCCTTTTGCAGAAGTAATGATCTCCCTATTAAATTGTGGTTGAATCATTTGTGCTCAATAGAGGGTGCATTTAGTTCAAGCAATACATTTTCCAGCAGCATAAACACTAATACCGAAGCCCACTGTGCACAGCACACATGTCACATGGCCATTTTTCCAGTGAAGGATGCTGTAAAACTATCTCAGAGCTCATTTTCCTCTTGATCTGTCATCTGTATACTCTATGGACAGCTTGTCTGTCACTACTCACTTGTTCAAAACAAAATGCGTTCTCTCATATTGGGCTGTAAGAATTTATAAACACGGTGATGTTCCACCTAGCTTCAGCTCAGATGGAACAAATGTCAGCAGCTGGCTGTAACCTGACTACATCTTAATAACAGCAAAATCTTCCCTTCTATGTTGAGTGCACTCTTATAAATTTTATAGAAGCTTCTATAGTATTTTCCCAGATATCATTTCTATTCTGTATCTACATTTTCAGTCAGAAACCATTAGAAGAATGTTTCTCCTTTAAGAAAAAAAGATGCCTTAGAATACTTCTGAATTATAATTTTTAATTAAGCTAAGCTTTCTCCTGCTGCTGCTGCCGCTGCTGCTGCTGCTAAGTCACTTCAGTCGTGTCCGACTCTGTGCGACCCCAGAGACAGCAGCCCACCAGGTTCCCCCATCCCTGGGATTCTCCAGGCAAGAACACTGAAGTGGTTTGCCATTTCCTTCTCCAATGCATGAAAGTGAAAAGTGAAAGGGAAGTCGATCAGTCATGTCCGACTCCAGCGACCCCATGGACTGCAGCCTACTAGGCTCCTCCGTCCATGGGATTTGCCAGGCAAGAGTAATTCTCCTAATGTCAGTTAATTCGGCCTTTATTGACACCATGCTCTTGTGAACATGTACAGTTTTAATTGCATTAAGGTGATGTTTTAGTTCCTGACCATTGTATAAAAAGCCCTTTTCTGCAGTTGTCTACATTATATCACTACACTTTCTCTGATGTATGCAGCAACATTCACTTAACAAAGATAGCTCCTAGTAATAACTGTTAATTGGGAAAAATTATAGAAAATAAACAGCATAATAACCCTCAATACATTAGTGCAGATGTAGTAACTATAAAAGGATAATCAAATCACCCTCTGAGGTATTCATTTGCTTTTCATACGTGGACCAGAATTCAAGTAATGAGAAATAAAACTGCAATTTTACAGAGAGGAGAGTAGCTGGCAAAAGAATAACCTGTGACAATTTAATATGAAGCTTCTAGTTTATTAAAAATTTTCTTTTTGAGTTCTAAGTTTCCTAAAGCACTTTCAGTCCAGGCATAAGTTAGCCCTAGGGTTGATTAATTTTGCTGCCCACCAACCCCACAAAACGCCTCATATGTCTTGCCATATTACTGCTTTGCCCGTCTATGGTCAGTGTAGCTTTCTGTCTGGTTGCAGTATAGCTGCCGCAGTTCCAGTCATCCCATTGCAGCTTCTTTATAGAGGAGGAAGAGGAGTTGTTCACTAAGCATTCCCAGAAGCACCTCAGCTGACTTCCCCTCACATTACACTGGCCAAAGCCTCTTCCTGAGTCAATCACAGGCAAAGCAAACAGGACTACCATCAATGCTTTTATGAATATGATTTTGTAGAATAGGGTGAGTTGCCCAACATAATCCTGCTGCTGCTGCTTAGTCACTCAGTCATGTCTGACTTTTTGCGACCCCATGGACTATAGCCTGCCAGGCTCCTCTGTCCGTGGGATTTTCCAGGCAAGAATACTGGATTGGGCTGTCATGCCCTCCTCCAGGGGATATTCCTGACCCAGGGATTGAACCCAGGTTTCCTGCACTGCAGGCAGACCCTTTACCGCTGAGCCACCAGGGAAGCCCAACATAATCCTACTTCTGCTCAGGAGGGAAAAAAAAAAGATATACTCTGAGTGAAAGTTACTCATTCATGTCTGACTCTTTGCTACACCATGGAACTATACAGTTCATGGAATTATCCAGGCAGAATACTGAAGTGGGTAGCCTATCCCTTCTCCACCAGATCTTCCCAACCCAGGAATCAAACTGGGGTCTCCTGCATTGCAGGAGGATTCTTTACTAACTGAGATGTCAGGGAAGACCAGAAATAGTTCAGTGAATGTTTATTGGACTGATATCAAAGAGTATCTGGTACTCCCTGGATTTACTGATTTTTATATACATGTCCACCTCTCTGTGAAAATGTATGCTATCTCAGAGTGGGTGCTGCTTTATATGTGTGTTCATATGGTCAAAGCATGTTAAAGGTTCAGTACTTCTCAGTTAATGAATGAGCGAGTATAAGAACAAATATTTAATCCATAAGAAGAGAAGAAAATTTACTATGAAGTTAATGCTTAATATTTAAAGGCTTCTTGTGAGAATCTAAGGAAAGTTGCAGAAACATGTTATTATGATCATCTATTATAAGCTTTGCAGGGGTAATATATTTTAATAGCAGTTGGTTCAGTTTGCTGACTCCACTCTGACGGACTTGTCCTCCGTCATGTTTCTCCCAGGGCTGGAGTGACCACTAGCGTTTTGAGAATTCAGTTACCACAAAGATGAGTTGGAGATACATTTATTTTTAGTTCAGAGGGATATATTCATGTGTTTCTGAGTCGTTTCCATGTGTAGTAATGTTACTGCTAGCCACATGTTATAGGCATGGTTTCCAGAAATACCCCTCCACCCACCATGCTGAATCGCTGCATGATACAAAGGTGCAGGCCTAGAAACATTAAGGTGATTGAACATGCCCTAAGGCACCCAACCCTGAAAGAATGTCAGCAGTGAAGGAGAAACAAGGTTTGAAAGGGAGGGAGACGGGAACTGGTCTGTTTACCTTTTTTAAGGCAGATACATAAGATTATAAGTAGAAGATCCAGTTCTTATCAAGGTCCAATCAAAACAGAATATCTCTCCTGTCAAATAGATATTTGATAATGCAGTGTATACAATTTTGAAAGCATCATAACTTTTCTCACATTTAATGGGTATTACATGAAACAGAATGTAACAGGATCCCTATTTGTAGGAAACAAATCTGGAATAGTACTGAAAACAGCATGTTTGCCTATAACAGCTAATATTTTGAACTTGATAGGTTTTCCCAAATTTAGCAACCATCATAAAAATTTACATGATATAACCTATAAAAAGTTATGAAGCTGAAATAATTTTTTGTAAACTAATAATAAAACCAAATCTTGACCAACCATGGCAAGGACAAGACTGAATTCCCTTTGTATTCTCTCTATAGAAAATTATGCTATAAAACTGTCATCAAATGAGGAGGTGAACAAAGTTATGAAGCCAAAAGTACAGTCAATGGTTTTGCCATTACACTGTAGCAACAGTCTAAAATAAGAATAATAGATAACTCTCTGCTTGAAGGCTTTCTAAGGACATTGTGTGTGTTTACTTCTTTAAGTTCGCTTACTGATACAACTCACGAAAGTTAGCATGTCAGCAGGCAGGGCTATGTTACACAGCTGTAGCCCCCCTAACATCAGTGCTTAATACAGTAAAGGTTTATTTCTTGCTCATTCTTTATATCCTGTAGCTAGAAATTGTGCTTTATATGGTTGTCACATAAAGACTTAGTATGACAGCACTTCTACCATCTGGAATATCTTCGGTCCCTGTAACAAGGAGAAAGGGAGTGACAAATAGCACATTGACTCTTAAAAGCTTTGACTGGAAATGACAGCCATCATTTCTACTTATATTTTGTTGACCAAAGCTGGTCACCTGGCCATGCCGAACTTCTTCAAAACAATCTCTCCTAGAATGAGAAGAACAAATATTTGTAAACAGCCAATAATAATTTCTACAAGTACTGTTATCACTAGTTGAAATATAGGGAAACTGAAGCATTAAAAAAATATGTAATTCGCCAAATATTATACATATAATAAAATATAAGGCTAAGCTTCAAGAGCAGAGTCCAAAGTCCACAAGCTTAACTTACTTCTACCTTAATTTCTTCTGCTATCCTTCTACCTTCTTTGACATACATTCTTTGGCAAATCCCTAAGCCCTGGAATGGAATGGTGTTACCCCAAGTATGATATTCTTACTGACAATTACAAGTAATACAAAATTAAGATCCACACATGTTCTAGTTTAATGAGCAACATAGTTTAAACTCCCAGTCATTATAGTCATTCAAGGAACATTTTAAAAACACATTCAGAAGTTATAAATGAATATAGTTATTATTTTATGATATGTTATCACATCAGTTCCATTGAGAAAAATAAGAGGAGGAAACATTTCTACACTGGAGGAAAGGATTCTCATTTTCATTAGAAAAGACCCTGATGCTGGGAAAGATTGAAGGCAGGAGGAGACGGGGACCAAAGAGGATGAGATGGTTTGATGGCTTCACCGACTCGATGGACATGAGTTTGAGCAAGCTCCAGGAGTTGGTGATGGACACAGGGAAGTCTGGCATGCTGCAGTCCATGGGGTCGCAAAGAGTCAGACACAACTGAGCAACTGAACTGAACTGAACTGGAAGGGATTATCTGGAGATTAAAGGGCCACCTATGAAGGTCCAGCAGCTGTAGTGACTCATTACCAGTGATCAATGTCTGCCTTTTCTCCCTCTCTTTCTCCTTCCCTTCCTTTTTCCCTCCCTCCCTCACTCCCTCTCTTCCCTCCTTCCATCTTTACTTCCTTCCCTCCCTTACTCTTCCCATACTTCCTTCCACCTTTTCTTTCACGAAAGTATATTTCATTTTATATGGCAGATATTAGGAACTTCATAGAGAAACAGGAATAAGGTCTAATCTACTCTCAGCCCTCATGGCACTCACAGACACATCCACAAATGAGATGCATAAATGCAAAGTAAGATTCAGTGAGACAAACTGAAAGTCTCAGAAACTCAAACTCTACACATATGCCTGACTTTATAGGCTCAGAACAGGACTATAATTTTCCAGGATATGTTTATTACAGCTCTCTTCTTGTGAATTTATTAAGATGCTCTCTAATGCATAAGACCTTTTGGTTTCATTCGCTGATGTGTTTATAGCTGACATGCACTATCTTTCCTAGCTTTTGTGCCCACATTTGTTTACACTGACACATGGTGCTACAGCATTTGCCTAGATAAGATTTCAAGTGTTTTCCCTGAAAATCGCCCAGAATTATAGTAAAGAGATGCATTTATAAACATTAGGGAACACTGGATCTTGGATTCCATGTTCCTTGACATCTGTTAGTAAGTATCTTACTACCTTCAGTGGCTTTAGGGTATACATTGTTTACCTGTGGCACAGCAACAAAAAAACAAAAGAAAGCTCCCATATTTTGCGGGGTAAGATTCTGTGTTTGACTCTCATGGTTCTGAGAGTTGTTTACAGCCATCTGGCGGAAAGGCTTACTTGTACTTCACCTGCAGTGATTTGTGTGTCACGCTTTTTGTCTCTTATGGTGCATGAAAAGGACAAATAAAAGTCCTTTCCACTGTAATATCTCTCCTCATAAAAGTTACTTTTCCATACTTTAATTACTGGCATGATATCCTGTCTCTGTTCTTAGTGTCAGAGGTCTTACTTTGCTTTCTTTTCCAATTACATCGTCTTCAAGCGCTTCATGTATTTTAGTCTGCTATAGTTCCGTCGGTGTAAGGAACAAAGATAACTTTTGTGCTGTGCTACAGATGCCTAGTGTCTTTTCTCAATCTGTATCTTCATTTTTGTAATACATGTGGTTAAAGTCTCATTGAACATGGTAGCTATAATGTATTCAAAAAATGCTGACATTCAAACTGGAAGCAAGAATTTTGTTTCATTTTTAGTTGTCAGAGATTCTAATATAATGATGTACAATAAGCTTATTTGCTATTTCAGACTGAGAGTGAGAAAGGATCCCAAATTAAGTTATTTTGTACTGTATTTTCCTTTCTGGGCAGGAAGTATACCTGTCCACATAGCTTTTTTTTTTTAACTAGAGATGTTACACAATTTTGTTGAAACCATTAACAATTTTGCTGTTATAGAAAGTTTGGGAAAAGAAAAAAAAAGAAAGTTATTGATGTAGAAAGACTGCATAATAAGCAGTGCCCTCCCCCACTTCCCCCAAAAGTCTCCATGGCTTATAACTAGCCTTTATTTCTTACTCATGAGTCACCAGGTCAGCTGTACCAACTCTACTTACAGTGCTAGTTAAGTTCAGGTTTGTTTCATATTTCTCATTCTGGAACCCAAGTTGAGGAACAGCATCTCTGTAAAGCATGCCCTCTCATGGGGTACAGGGCAGGACTGTCAAAGTGACGGCCAAGTACATTAAAGCCCTGGCTTGATATGATGTATCTGACCCCATATGAACTTGCTAGGTGGAGCAATGGTAAGGAATCCACCTGCCGAAGAGGGAGATACAAGAGATGCAGGTCCAATCCCTAGATCACGAAGATACCCTGGAGTTCAGTTCAGTTCAGTCACTCAGTTGTGTCTGACTCTTTGCGACCCCATGAATCGCAGCACGCCAGGCCTCCCTGTCCATCACCAACTCCTGGAGTTCACTCAGACTCACGTCCAGCGAGTCAGTGATGCCATCCAGCCATCTCATCCTCTGTCGTCCCCTTCTCCTCCTGTCTCCAACCCCTCCCAGCATCAGGGTCTTTCCCAATGAGTCAACTCTTCACATGAGGTAGCCAGAGTGCTGGAGTTTCAGCTTCAACATCAATCCTTCCAATGAACACTCAGGACTGATCTCCTTTAGGATGGACTGGTTGGATCTCCTTGCAGTCCAAGGGACTCTCAAGAGTCTTCTGCCTTATGACCCAGCAATCCAACTGCTGAGCATACACACTGAGGAAACCAGAATTGAAAGAGACACATGTATCCCAAGGTTCATCGCAGCACTGTTTATAATAGCCAGGACATGGAAGCAACCTAGATGTCCATCAGCAGATGAATGGATAAGAAAGCTGTGGTACATATACACAATGGAGTATTACTCAGCCATTAAAAAGAATGCATTTGAATCAGTTCTAATGAGGTGGATGAAACTGGAGCCTATTATACAGAGTGAAGTAAGCCAGAAAGAAAAACACCCATACAGTATACTAATGCATATATACGGAATTTAGAAAGATGGTCATGATAACCCTGTATGCAAGACAGAAAAAGAGACACAGATGTATAGAACCATCTTTTGCACTCTGTGGGAGAGGGAGAGGGTGGGATGATTTGGGAGAATGGCATTGAAACATGTATAATATCATATATGAAACAAATAGCCAGTCCAGGTTCAATGCATGGTAGAGGATGCTTGGGGCTGGTTCACTGGGATGACCCAGAGGGGTACGGGGAGGGAGGTGAGGGGGGTTCAGGATGGGGAACACGTGTACACCCGTGGCGGATGCATGTTGATGTATGGCAATACAACATTGTAAAATAATTAGCCTACAATTAAAATAAATAAATTTATATTAAAAAAAAGAAATAAAGTGAGAATAAACGCCCCCCCCCAAAAAAAAGAGTCTTCTCCAACACCACAGGTCAAAAGCATCAATTCTTCGGCGCTCAGCTTTCTTCACAGTCCAACTCTCACATCCATACATGACTACTGGAAAATCCATAGCCTTGACTAGATGGACCTTTGTTGGCAAAGTAATGTCTCTGCTTTTTAATATGCTTTCTAGGTTGATCATAACTTTCCTACCCTGGAGTAGGATATGGCAACCTGCTTCAATATTCTTGCCTGGAAAATTTCATGGACAGTGGAGCCTGGTTCCATGGGGTCACAAAGAGTTGGACATGACTGACACATTTTACTGCATGTTATATTGGAGTGAGTCTCCTACACAAGTTCTGTCAGTGAGGTAGGGAAGTATTCTTCACATGCAGTGAACAATGGCCAGTGCAGAGAGGAAAGGAATACTTGTGACCAAGTCATACAAATGCCGTAAATCTCACTTATGGCTCTCTGTTTTCCTCATATGAAATATAGTAATTTCCAGGGGAAATTCTTAATCATGTTTGTCAGTGTACTTCGAGATTTCTTGGGGTATATTTCTTCTCTCATTTTATATGTAGGTTTCTCCTTCCACATGTCTTTCGTGGCTTCAATTTAGGGGGAAAAAATGACATATGTTTCTACCATAATGTTTTAGAATTGATATAAAACCACCTAGTAATAAGGTTCTTTCTCATATGAGATTACCACTTTTTTAAGTAGTATGTACTTCTATCCACTTTTTTTCTAAATAAGATTATAACTTTTAAAAACTAACTTGAGGTTTTGCCCACTTCTAAATATAAGAATGAAATAATTATTTCATTAGAACAGTAAAGCTCCTTTTATCCATAACACCAGCCATTCTCTCTTTCCTAAATGAAGATTTTTAAAATATTTTGTATATTTAAATTTGTCATTATTTATTGAATAAACCAAAAGTATAGATTATACTAGTATTTTAAATGCTTAATATAGTTTTACTTTTATTTCCTCAAGGTTCTCTTCCCTGTGAAAACTGACTTGCCCTATAACATTTCATAACTTGAAATAATCAAAAGATTTAAAAATCTTTGGTTTAGTTTTATGCACATTAAACTTGTAATAATAGATATCATGTTCAGTAAATGCATTTTGCCAAATAATACCATCTGCACATAATGGGGACTTATAAATTCACTTGAAAGTTCACAGAATACAATATAAGCTTTGATGTTTGTATTAGAGATTGGCCAAATGGCTTATGTTTATTCAAACATCTGTGAGATTCCTCTGTTTACATGTCCCAATAAATATGGTACAGCCAACAATTTGTCCTTCTAGTGTTATAGTAAGATGTATGTTCAATTCCATTAAAATTGATGATATGCTGAAAAACATTCTGTTTGAATTTGGCTAGTTGGAGAAGGCAGTGGCACCCCACTCCAGTACTCTTGCCTGGAAAATCCCATGGATGGAGGAGCCTGGTGGGCTGCAGTCCATGGGCTCGCTAAGAGTCGGACACGACTGAGCAACTTCACTTTCACTTTTCACTTTCATGCGTTGGAGAAGGAAATGGCAACCCACTCCAGTGTTCTTGCCTGGAGAATTCCAAGGATGGGGGAGCCTGGCAGGCTGCCGTCTATGGGGTTGCACAGAGTCAGACAAGACATGACTGAAGCGACTTAGCAGCAGCAGAGGTTCAAAAATTAGTTTTGTCAAGAAGCTAGTTTTTGTTTTGTTTTTTGTGTGCCCATTTTGAGAGATGGCACCTATGAGGGGTATGAACAGGAACTCTATACCTATGACTTCAGGCTAAGGTGAAACCTCTTTAGCCCCTCCTGACAGCCTGCTCTGGCTGCAACTACACAGTGTTATTTCAGAAGTTGAGTGGGCCAGTCTTCATATTGCTGTGTTTCATTTTCTTTTTTTTTTCTCTTGATTTGACTTCTTTTTATTTCTTAAATACAACTGCTGCTGCTGCTACTAAGTCGCTTCAGTTGTGTCTGACTTACCTTAACTGGTCTACCTTAAACCTCATCTCATTAGAGTTATACAGAGAAGGATTTAGCTTTCATAGTTGACTTTGGATTCTAGCAGTCAGTTTTTTCCACATCATTTTCTCTTTTGCAATCTTCTTTTTTTTTAATTTATTTATTTTAATTGGAGGCTAATTACTTTACAATATTGTGGTGGTTTTTGCTGTACATTGACATGAATCCGCCACGGGTGTACATGTGTTCCCCATCCTGAATGCCCCTCCCACTTCCCTCCCTGTACCATCCCTCTGGGTCATCCCAGTGCACCAGCCCTGAGCACCCGGTCTCATGCATTGAACCTGGACTGGAGATCTGTTTCACATATGATGATATACATGTTTCAATGCTATTGTCTCAAATCACCCCACCCTCACCTTATCCCACAGAGTCCAAAAGACTGTTCTATACATCTGTGTCTCTTTTCTGTCTCCTATGTAGGGTTATTGTTACCAACAACTTTAATGAGATGCAGTTTTTATATTCCATGAGATGTATATTATTTTATATTTATATTTTTATAATTATATTCCATAAGACTCTTTTAAAGTTTATGAGTCAATGATTTTTTCATTAATCTTCAGAATCGTACATCTATCACCATAATCTAATTGTAAAACATTTTCACCATCCCCAAAAGAAACCCCCTACTCATTAGCAGTCACACCTCATCCTGTCCTCACTCATCCACAGTCCTGTGCATGTGGGCTCAGTCTCTTCAGTCATGTCCCACTCTTTGCAACCCTACAAACTGTAGCCCACCAGGCTCTTCTGTCCATGAGATTCAGGGTACTGCAAATCTACTTTCTGTCTTTATATATTTGCCAGTTCTGAACACATCATATAGCAGGTGGTCTTTTCTGACTGGCTTCTTTCACTGAGCATAGTATTTTCAAAGTTTATCTATGTTGTAGCATGAATCAGTACTTTGTCCCTTTCTATTGCCAACTAATATCTGTAGTATGGGATACTGTGTTTTGTTTACCCATTCATCAGTGATGGATGTTTGAGTTGTTTCCACTTTTTGACTATTTTGGATAACACTGCTATGATCTTTCATGTACAAGTTTTTGTGTACACATGTCTTTACAGTTCTCTTGACTATATACTTAGAAGTGAAATTTCCAGGCCATGGTAGACCTAAACATTGTAACTCTATGTTTAAATTTTTGAGGAGCTACAAAATTGTTTTCCAAAATGGGTGTAACATTTTATGACTCCACCAGCAATGAATGAGGGTTCTAATTTAAATGCATCCTTGCCAACATTGTTATTGGT
>NW_011494837.1:699396-699750 GCF_000754665.1 Bison bison bison | reverse complement strand
GTCTTTTTTATTTTAGCCATTCTAGTAGGTGTCAGGAGAAGGCAATGGCACCCCACTCCAGTACTCTTGCCTGGAAAATTCCGTGGATGGAGGAGCCTGGTGGGCTGCAGTCCATGGGGTCCCTAAGAATCGGACATGACTGAGCGACTTCACTTTCACTTTTCACTTTCCTGCATTGGAGAAGGAAATGGCAACCCACTCCACTATTCTTGCCTGGAGAATCCCAGGGACAGCGGAGCTGGTGGGCTGCTGTCAATGGGGTCACACAGAGTCGGACACGACTGAAGTGGCTTAGCAGCAGTAGGTGTCGAGGGGTATCCCAGTATGAGTTTGATTTACATTTCCCTAATTACT
>NW_011494837.1:690233-699296 GCF_000754665.1 Bison bison bison | reverse complement strand
TTGATGCTTTTGAACTGTGGTGTTGGAGAAGACTCTTGAGAGTCCCTTGGACTGCAAGGAGATCCAACCAGTCCATTCTGAAGGAGATCAGCCCTGGGATTTCTTTGGAGGGAATGATGCTGAAGCTGAAACTCCAGTTCTTTGGCCACCTCATGCGAAGAGTTGACTCATTGGAAAAGACTCTGATACTGGGAAGGATTGGGGGCAGGAGGAGAAGGGGACGATGGAGGATGAGATGGCTGGATGGCATCACTGACTCGATGGATGTGAGTCTGAGTGAACTCCGGGAGTTGGTGATGGACAGAGAGGCCTGGCGTGCTGCAATTCATAGGATCGCAAAGAGTCAGACACACCTGAGTGACTGAACTGAACTGAATTACTAATGATATTGAGCATCTTTTCATGTTCTTATTAGCTATTCATTTATTTTCTTTTAAACATCTACTCCTTTTCCCATTTTTAAAATTGAGATTTTTTTATTATTATAATGGCTCCTAATATAGTCTGGATATAAGTTGTTAGCAGATATAGGATTTGTAAATATTGTCTTACATTCTTTTGGTTATCTTATCACTTCCTTGATGATGTCATTTGAAATATAGAAAGTTTATTATAAAGTCAAATTTATTTTTTTATTTTATTATTTGTGCTTTCAGTGTCATGTTTATAAAATCATTGCATAACCCAAGTTCACAAAGATTTACTATTTGTTTTCCTCTAAAATATTTATCATATTTGACTCACAGTTAGATCTGTGATCCAGTTTGAGTTAGTTTTTGTTTATGAGGTTAAGGTAAATGTCTAACTTCACTCGGTTGTCACACACCATTTGTTGAGAGACTATTCCACTGAATTGTCCCTTTGTCTAAAATTATCTGGCCGTAAATATTTATTTATGACCATTTGTTTTTGAACTCTCAGTCCTATTCCACTGACCTGTTTGTATGTTCTTACAACAGTACTGCACTGCTTTGATTATTACAGCTTTGTAATGAGTCTTAAAATTCAGTAGCATGAGTCCACTAACTTAGTTCTTCTTTTCAAGATTGTTTTGCTCTTGTGGATACCTTACAACTCAGCCTGATTCTTTTTTTTTAATTGATTTATTTTAATTGGAGGCTAACTACTTTACAATATTGTAGTGGTTTTTGCTGTATATTAACATGAATCAGCCATGGGTGTACATGTGTCCTCCATCCTGAACCCCCCTTCTGCCTCCCTCCCCATCCCATCCCTCAGGGTTGTCCCAGTGTACTGGCTTTGAGTGCCCTGTTTCATGCATTGAACTTGGACTGGTGATGTATTTCACATATGGTAATATACATGTCTCAATGCTATTCTCTTAAATCATGCCCCCCTCGCCTTCTCCCACAGAGTCCAAAAGTCTGTTTAAAGAACTTTATATGTGTCTCTTCTGAGCCTGATTCTTAAAGGCAAAATGGAAGGCTCTACTTAGTTCATTTGTTTTTTTGTTTGTTTGCTTTTTGCCTGAATCACACATAGAAAGCCTAGTAAATTATCTCATTAAAAGAAATGACATGGGTGTGGCTCAGGGAAAAATTTTTGACTTTTATAAATGTAAAAGGTTATATGTATGTATATGTATATATACACACACACATATATTCACATACTAAAATATCTCCAAAATTTTATATATTGTCATAAAATTCTTTGTTAAGGAAAAATATATATTGAATCTCATGCTCTAGTAACCCTAACAGCCAGTTCGTGTGGCAGCTTATTTATCTCCTTGAACTAAATTTCACTGATCAGTGGTTGTAAACTAACATCCATGTGAACATGATTACTGGAAAAGGTAATCCCAAAAGAAAGGCAATGCCAAAGGTTGTTCAAACTACCACTCAATTGTACTCATTTTACATGCTAGCAAAGTAATGCTCAAAATTCTCCAACCAAGGCTTCAACAGTACATGAACCAACAACTTCCAGATGTTCAAGCTGAATTTAGAAAAGGCAGAAGAACCAGAGATCAAATTGCCAGCATCCACTGGATCATCATAAAAGCAAGATAGTTCCAGAAAAAATATACTTCTGCTTTATTGACTATGCCAAAGCCTTTGACAGTGTGGATCACAACAAACTGTGGAAAATTCTTAAAGAGATGGGAATACCAGATCACCTGATCTGCCTCCTGAGAAATCAGTATGCAGGTCAAGAAGCAATAGTTAGAACCAGACATTGAACAATAGACTGGTTCCAGATTGGGAAACGAGTATGTCAAGGCTGTATATTGTCACCCTGCTTATTTAACTTATATGCAGAGTACATCATGAGAAACGTGGGGCTGGAGGAAGCATAAGCTGAAATCAAGATTTCTGGGAGAAATATCAATAACCTCAGATAGGCAGGTGACACCACCCTTATGGCAGAAAGGAAAGGAACTAAAGAGTCTCTTGATAAAAATGAAAGATGAGAGTGAAAAAGTTGGCTATAAACTCAACGTTCAAAAAACAAAGATCATGGCATCCAGTCCCATCACTTCGTGGCAAATAGAAGAGGAAACAATGGAAACAGTGACAGACTTCATTTTCTTGGGCTCCAAAATCACTGCAGATGGTGACTGCAGCCATGAAATTAAAAGACATTTGCTCCTTGGAAGAAAAGGTATGACCAACCTAGACAGCATATTAAAAAACAGAGACATTACTTTGCTGACAAAGGTCTGTATATTCAAAGCCATGGTTTTTCCAGAAGTTGTGTATGGATGTAAAAGTTGGACCATAAAGGAAGCTGAACACCGAAGAATTGATGCTTTTGAACTATGTTGTTGGAGAAAACTCTTGCAAGTCCCTTGGACAGCAAGGAGATCAAACCAGTGAATCCTAAAAGAAATCAATCCTGAATATTCACTGGATGCTGAAGCTGAAGCTCCAATACTTAGGCCACCTGATGTGAAGAACCGATTCCTTGGAAAAGACCCTGATGCTGGGAAAGACTGAAGGCAAGAGGAGAAGGGGATGACAGAGGATATGTTTGGATGGCATCACTGACTCAATGGACATGAGTTTGAGCAAGCTCCAAGAGATGGTGATAGACAGGGAAGCCTGGCATGCTGCAGTCCATGGGGTCACAAAGAGTCCAACATAACTGAGCAGTGACTGAACTGAACATGATTAGGTTTGGAAGGACACACACCACATGCCATCAAGAGTTTACCAAAGGAGCAAATCCACTTCTGTTCTTCTTTCTTTGAACTTTTAGCTATGCAAACTTGTCTTGTGAAGAATCATGATTATTTCCTTAAAACCAGAGAAGAGTAGTCATATAAATAATACATAGAACTGGGAAAATGGTTGCTGGTTTCATGTTTTGCCAATAATCACAGTCTTTCCTTGGATCTGAGTTTGTTTAGGTAGCAAAGGTACTAGAGAGAGGCTTTTGTAACAGTCCTAAGATGTTAATAGCCTCAGCTCTCCGTTCTCAAATTTAAAGCATTTATACTATAGAACTTGGACTCTATTGTCAACTCCTTCTTTATTCCATAGGGCTTTCTTTTTATTTAAATTGTGTCCTACACCATGTTATTTTCATCTGTCTTCCCTCTTCTTAAAAGTTATGCAAAACTTTTCTAGCTGAATATAATTCACTCTCTTATCCCTTATGTAAGTCTTTTTCGATGATAGATTATTAAGAAGTACTCCAGGCATATGTAGTAAACCTTTGGCAGATAATCAGTATTTGATCAGAATTTTAAAGAAGATGCTTTGATGGAATTTCAAAAACAAGATTTTGTTGTTATTTTCTCTGACCCAGGTCTTTTTATTGTAGAGTTGCTAGAAAGACCATAAATCTCAAAAAGGCCATTCTTGTCCTAAACCGATTGACCCTTCAGTGCTGAATCCTCAGCTAGCTCAGGCGTTCTACTGGACCTCACTGCCATCTCTGAATAATTTATGTGATTTACAGTGCCTTGTAAAAAGCACTGAAACATCTCTGTGTGTGACTTGTTTGCTTTTGATTTACAGTGACATCTTTTCATTGTAGTGTAAAGTTGCTGAAAAACTTTTTCTGAAACATTGTATTTTTCCATTCATACTCAAATGATGGTGGCTCAGTTATCAGTGACCTCAATTTTCTGCCCTGTTGTTTTTCAAATTAAAAGATACATGTGAGCAATCTCTTCACAAAGTCACACATTAAATAGCACTACCCAATAGATCATTATTCTGTGTGCACTCTGCCATTACTGATGGTTACCTGACCTTTGGAAATAAGAAGAACATTAAAAGCATCTACTGAGGTATTAAAAACTGTCATATTACTAATGATTCTTAGGGTCAGCTGGAATGTTTACATTGTAGCTATGATGGTGATGCAGAGAGTGACATGTGTGGCTGGTAGGTGGCCTTTTATCAAGGCTTCATGATGACCTGATAATAATAAAGAAGGTAAATGAGGAAAATACCATCTGGTTCAGTGAGATAGCCATTTGTAAAGAAGATTGATCACTTATAAAGTGCTCTACCCTACATAGAACATAAGGAGATTCAGAGGACCTGCCAGTGTGGGTGTCTTGTTTAAATTAGATATCCCTGGAAAATATTGAAAAGCATCAACCAAAAAGGAGAGGCACATAAATTGTTGGCAGAGAAATTCAGATGTCTGGGTCAATAGCACCAATATATGTTTAAATAAAGTGTTTTCTTATTAGAGGGGCTTCCCAGGTGGCACTAGTAGTAAAGAACCAGCCTGCCAATGCAGGAGATGTAAATAAATAAAATAAAGCCATGCCTAGTCTTCTGCTGAGGAGCAATTGTTTTTACTATTTGGAAAATGTAATCAAGATGATCACAAGAATGTAATTATCAGCAAAAGTTATTGCTTCAAAAATATGAAAACCTTGTTTGTGTGTTAAAGTGTTGAACAAGGATTTTGTATAAAAGAAAAAATGATGTTAAGATTGTGTATGCAAGTTTAAGACCCATTGTTTTCTGAAATCCATGTCTTAGAACAACTGTTTTGGCAAATTGAAAAGGGAAAATAAGGTCATGTTTGCCAAATGTCTGTCACAGTATCCAGTAAGCACTTAATAAGTGTTATCTACTATTATCATCATAATTATCATTAACATCATCAGTATTATTAGTTTTCTTCTATCACATGGTTACAGTTGTGCTCAGTCAAGGAGATACTAATGTGCATGAAGGTCTTCAGTAGAAATAATATCTTGCTATTCAACATATTATCCCCATTTTTGTATCTTGTTTTTGTACTTCAGTTGCAAATGACTCACAATTAACTTTGGTTACTTTATATCAACCACTGAAATAATTACCAAAAACAGCTAGTTCCTAGTACCACTCACTACTGTGTAATCTAGAATGAGTCTTATTTTCTCTAGGCCACAAGTAAAATTAATGATATTTATGAATACCTTTCTTATCTAATATTCTAAGGGGTAGCTCAGGGGGCAGAATTGCAGCAAAAGTTTTATAATATATTGCATCTACTTTAATCTGTCCTTGAAAGTCACCTCACTTCAGCCCCAAGCAAGTTCCACATCTGGTTTAAAAGTGTCATTTCATTAAGTAGTACTGCAGGCTGCAGAAACTCCCATCGCAGTGCGCAGTGGATATCAAATATTTACTAGGGATAAAAACTTGTCTTAACCTGCTTGAAACCAAAAACTGAACTTTTAGAAGCTATTCTATAACAGAGAGATAAGTATCCATTGTCTTCAAACTTCCTTTACTATCTGTAGTGCCTTTGACCTTCTTGTGAATTTTGTAGCAAATGAAGTCAAACTTTTTTCAACTGCTTATCCCTGGGCAGTACCATCTGATATGAATAGTATTCCATCAAAATGCATTTTTTTCCTGAGGAAGTCTTGCTATAATACATCATCAGAGTGACAGCCAGTATATTACACATTACAATAAAACATCCCCAGAGCAAAGGTACATGTGATGATGAATTATGCTAATATGTTATTGTCATTATGTTATCAGCACTCAGAGAGTGATTTAGTGAGATACATCATCAGTGAGAGCTTATCTGATTTCATATTACTCAAAAAATGACACCATCATGGAAAACCATAAGGAGAGTCAGTTGATTAATAGGGTTGATGATATTCTAGTGCCAGAATTCATGTATAGTGGTATATTAAAATGTCCTTTGAAACTGAAAACAAGTTAAAGAAAGATGAGTCCACGAGGTGAGGTTATAAAAGCACTGTCAATTTAAATACTCTTCCTGTAGACAGAGTGGATATTTAAGTATAAACCAAAAATCATCCTTTGTCCTTTCTTCAAACATCTGACAAAGATTAGCCCCACTTAATTATCTTTGGAAAGCCTTGAGAACATCTCATAAGAAGCTGTCTGTCCTAAGACCACTGGTTATTTTTTATATCCACAGTCTACAGGTGACATTTTGTGATGATATATGCATTATGCCCCAAGTCACTGAACCAAAAAGACATATCATAAAACTTTTGTTGAGTAGCCACTAATTTATTCAGGATGTAAATTGATCCCTTTTGTTTCAGCATCTTCTTCTTCACAGAACCTTGCACACATTAGGCATTCAAAAGAGACTTGCAAAATTGTCAGTGATTCTCTTACAACTTTCGATATTATATTCAAAACCTCAAGTTAATGTCTAACGCCAAACTATTAGATTAAAAGAGCCAGACACCATGGATTTCAAATAGAAAAAAACACTTCATTTTTCTTGACTCTGCTTCTTCTATCATGATCATATAAGCTAGAACTTCCTCGTCACCACTGTCCGTAAAAGGTCTTTGACCCATTTAGAGTCAGATAGGTTATGCAAAGAAGACTAGGAAAGCAGAAGGATAGATCTCACTCAGTACTCCAGTGATCTGTCATTGATGATTTGAACTTCCTGGGTAATTAAAACTAACTCTTTCATTGCTTTCCTAGCTTCTTTTGGGACCCCTCCCAGTTAGTACACATCTCTTTCCTGAAGATTTTCTAACAAAGTCTGTACCTTTTAGAGTTCATGATCATTTCATTAGTCTCTGTTTCCAGCTATTCACCCTTCTGTTGACATCTTAAAATTTTAGACAAAGTGCCTTTGGAAAAATACCCAAGCAGGCCCCATCCCATAAGGCACATATGTGATTCAAAGACAAGCTCTGCTGTTAGTGAAAGCGTGTGTGTGTGTGTTTAGTCACTGAGTCGTGTCCAACTCTTTGCACCCACATGGACTGCAGCCCACCAGGCTCCTCTGTCCATGGTATTTTTCAGGAAGAATACTAGAGTGGGTTACTATTTCCTTCTCCGGGGGGATCTTCCAAACCCAGGGATCAAACCTGGATCTCCAGCATTGCAGGCAGATTCTTTACCGTCTGAGCCACCAGGGCATCCTATGATCCTGGCATTATTCACATGTATTAACTTATTCAACTTTCCTAAGAAAAGAAGAGTGATATTATTATCCACATTTTTACAGATGAAAAAACTGAACCATAGAGATGTTGATTTAACCAAAGTTACAGTATCTGGAGACGAGAGAGAGCTAAGATTCAAGCCTGGGTTGTCAGAGATCTACTGTGCATGCTTCTAATTATAATACTATATTGTGTGTTTTCTATTTGCGCTAAATACTAAATTCAGTTTTAGAACCACATTCTGGTGTTCTCTCCCTAGAACAAGTACCAACCAGCCGGTATCTCACCTTAAGCTTTTCCAGGAATGGATCCAAAACAAGTGCCTTGTATTCCCCCAAACTCCAATGGCAAAGAAAAATTCTCCCGGCATTCTTATCAAGGTTCCTCACTAGATTTGACATGAGGGGGTGCCCCAACACTCCAACTATGATACATTCTCCCAAAATAGTTACTTCCATCCAGGTCTCTTCAGTGATCTGGGTACTAAGCAACAGGTGACAAAACCAGCAATTTTGTTTCTTTGTTTTTGAATCTCCCTTATAAAGCCTTGCTGTAATGGAGGAGAGTTTTGTAATGTAAGATACTTACTTTGTATTATTTTTTTTCTCCTTGGCCTTTTGGGCCTTGGCTATAATTGAAATAGAAAGAGCCTTACTTTAATATTCTTCTACAAAAATAAGGGCCATTTTCTGTAACCTGAAATAAAAAGATACAAGGGTGTCCAGCTTCCAGGAACAAATGGGTATATCTCTTCATCAGTAGTAAAAACCTGAAAAGGTGAATGCATTCCAGACCTCAAGAAATGTTTCAGGGTCATGCAAGGAGTTTTTACTTCAGCTGATTTATATGTGCAATTTCAATAGGGCAGCCTGTCCCAGACTGCTTCCAGGGATCCACTGGTTAGATCATGATGAAGTTGGTATCAACATGTCAGTGTGCAATTTGGCTTGGAGGTGTGTTAGCAATTTCCAGAACATCTAATATACCCGACTGAACCAATGGGATGTGGGGTGCTCTGCATCCCAGCAATCATTGTGTCAGTCTGCCACTCACATTAGAGTGCCTCCAGCCTTCCTCCCCAGACTGCTTCCATTGGAAACTTCCCAAGAACACTCCAAAAGTGGGCTGAATGAGTATTCTGACCTCTTTTATACACTGTAGCTGTCCTTTACCTTATTGGCATGTTGAATGAATTATTGAATTATTTTTATTTCATTTAAACGTGTCAAATTATTTATGGAAATTTTAAGAGAAAAAGAAATCACTAAAATAACCAGTGTATGTTTCTTTTATTTATTTACTAAAGAAATAATTGTCTTAAGAAAAAATTAGTGATAAGCTATTTTGCAACCTAATTTTTTAAAATTTTTTTTATTTTTAAACTTTACAAAATTGTATTAGTTTTGCCAAATATCAAAATGAATCCATCACAGGTATACATGTGTTCCCCATCCTGAACCCTCCTCCCTCCTCCCTCCCCATACCATCCCTCTGGGTCGTCCCAGTGCACTAGCCCCAAGCATCCAGTATCATGCGTTGAACCTGGACTGGCAATTTGTTTCATACATGATATTTTATATGTTTCAATGCCATTCTCCCAAATCTTCCCACCCTCTCCCTCTCCCACAGAGTCCATAAGCTGTTCTATACATCAGTGTCTCTTTTGCTGTCACGTACACAGG
>NW_011494837.1:688243-689655 GCF_000754665.1 Bison bison bison | reverse complement strand
GTTTATTTTTGCTTTTATTTCCAATATTCTGGGAGGTGGGTCATAGAGGACCCTGCTGTGATGTATGTCAGAGAGTGTTTTGCCTATGTTCTCCTCTAGGAGTTTTATAGTTTCTGGTCTTACGTTGAGATCTTTAATCCATTTTGAGTTTATTTTTGTGTATGGTGTTAGAAAGTGTTCTAGTTTCATTCTTTTACAAGTGGTTGACCAGATTTCCGAGCACCACTTGTTAAAGAGATTGTCTTTAATCCATTGTATATTCTTGCCTCCTTTGTCAAAGATAAGGTGTCCATATGTGCGTGGATTTATCTCTGGGCTTTCTATTTTTTTTCCATTGATCTATATTTCTGTCTTTGTGCCAGTACCATACTGTCTTGATAACTGTGGCTTTGTAATAGAGCCTGAAGTCAGGTAGGTTGAATCCTCCAGTCCCATTCTTCTTTCTCAATATTGCTTTGGCTATTCAAGGTTTTTTGTATTTCCATACAAATTGTGAAATTATTTGTTCTAGTTCTTTGAAGAATACTGTTGGTAGCTTAATAGGGATTGCATTGAATCTATAAATTGCTTTGGGTAGTATACTCATTTTCACTATATTGATTCTTCCAATCCATGAACACGGTATATTTCTCCATCTATTAGTGTCCTCTTTGATTTCTTTCACCAGTGTTTTATAGTTTTCTATATATAGGTCTTTAGTTTCTTTAGGTAAATATATTCCTAAGTATTTTATTCTTTCCGTTGCAATGGTGAATGGAATTGTTTCCTTAATTTCTCTTTCAGTTTTCTCATTATTAGTGTATAGGAATGCAAGGGATTTCTGTGTGTTGATTTTGTATCCTGCAACTTTACTATAGGCTTTGATTAGTTCTAGTAATTTTCTGGTGGAGTCTTTAGGGTTTTCTATGTAGAGGATCATGTCATCTGCAAACAGTGAGAGTTTTACTTCTTCTTTTCCAATTTGGATTCCTTTTATTTCTTTTTCTGCTCTGCCTGCTGTGGCCAAAACTTCCAAAACTATGTTGAATAGTAATGGTGAAAGTGGGCACCCTTGTCTTGTTCCTGACTTTAGAGGAAATGCTTTCAATTTTTCTCCATTGAGGATAATGTTTGCGGTGGGTTTGTCATATATAGCTTTTATTATGTTGAGGTATGTTCCTTCTATTCCTGCATTCTGGAGAGTTTTTATCATAAATGGATGTTGAATTTTGTCAAAGGCTTTCTCTGCATCTATTGAGATAATCATATGGTTTTTATTTTTCAATTTGTTAATGTGGTGTATTACATTTGATTTGCGGATATTGAAGAATCCTTGCATCCCTGGGATAAAGCCCACTTGGTCATGGTGTATGATCTTTTTAATGTGTTGTTGGATTCTGATTGCTAGAATTTTGTTAAGGATTTTTGCATCT
>NW_011494837.1:686923-688143 GCF_000754665.1 Bison bison bison | reverse complement strand
GTTGTGTTTTCATTTTCATTCATTTCTATGCAAATTTTGATTTCTTCTGTGATTTGTTGGTTATTCAGCAGCATGTTGTTCAGCCTCCATATGTTGGAATTTTTAATAGTTTTTCACCTGTAATTAAGATCTAATCTTACTGCATTGTGGTCAGAAAAGATGCTTGGAATGATTTCTATTTTTTTGAATTTACCAAGGCTAGCTTTATGGCCCAGGATGTGATCTATCCTGGAGAAGGTTCCATGTGTGCTTGAGAAAAAGGTAAAATTCATTGTTTTGGGATGAAATGTCCTATAGATATCAATTAGGTCTAACTGGTCTATTGTATCATTTAAAGTTTGTGTTTCCTTGTTAATTTTCTGTTTAGTTGATCTATCCATAGGTGTGAGTGGGGTATTAAGGTCTCCCAGTATTATTGTGTTATTGTTAATTTCTCCTTTCATACTTGTTAGCATTTGTCTTACATACTGCGGTGCTCTGGTGTTGGGTGCATATATATTTATAATTGTTATATCTTCTTCTTGGATTGATCCTTTGATCATTATGTACTGACCTTCTTTGTCTCTTTTCACAGCCTTTGTTTTAAAGTCTATTTTATCTGATATGAGTATTGCTACTCCTGCTTTCTTTTAGTCCCTATTTGCATGGAAAATCTTTTTCCAGCCCTTCACTTTCAGTCTGTAAGTGTCCCCTGTTTTGAAGTGGGTCTCTTGTAGACAACATATGTAGGGGTCTTGTTTTTGTATCCATTCAGCCAGTCTTTGTCTTTTGGTTGGGGCATTCAACCCATTTACATTTAAGGTAATTACTGATAAGTATGATCCCGTTGCCATTTACTTTATTGTTTTGGGTTTGAATTTATACACCTTTTTTGTGTTTCCTGTCTAGAGAATGTCCTTTAGTATTTGTTGGAGAGCTGGTTTGGTGGTGCAGAATTCTCTCAGCTTTTGCTTGTCTGAAAAGCTTTTGATTTCTCCTTCATACTTGAATGAGATCCTTGCTGGGTCCAATAATCTGGGCTGTAGGTTATTTTCTTTCACCACTTTAAGTATGTCTTGCCATTCCCTCCTGGCTTGAAGAGTTTCTAGTGAAAGATCAGCTGTTATCCTTATGGGAATTCCCTTGTGTGTTATTTGTTGTTTTTCCCTTGCTGCTTTTAATATATGTTCTTTGTGTTTGATCTTTGTTAATTTGATTAATATGTGTCTTGGGGTGTTTCG
>NW_011494837.1:686325-686823 GCF_000754665.1 Bison bison bison | reverse complement strand
CGGATATTGAAGAATCCTTGCATCCCTGGGATAAAGCCCACTTGGTCATGGTGTATGATCTTTTTAATGTGTTGCTGGATTCTGATTGCTAGAATTTTGTTAAGGATTTTTGCATCTATGTTCATCAGTGATATTGGCCTGTAGTTTTCTTTTCTTGAGGCATCTCTGTCAGGTTTTGGTATTAGGGTGATGGTGGCCTCATAAAATGAGTTTGGAAGTTTACCTTCCTCTGCAATTTTCTGGAAGAGTTTGAGCAGGATAGGTGTTAGCTCTTCTCTAAATTTTTGGTAGAATTCAGCTGTGAAGCCATCTGGACCTGGGCTTTTGTTTGCTGGAAGGTTTTTGATTATAGTTTCAATTTCCGTGCTTGTGATGGGTCTGTTAAGATTTTCTATTTCTTGCTGGTCCAGTTTTGGAAAGTTGTACTTTTCTAAGAATTTGTCCATTTCTTCCACGTTGTCCATTTTATTGGCATATAATTGTTGATAGTAGTCTCTT
>NW_011494837.1:685605-686225 GCF_000754665.1 Bison bison bison | reverse complement strand
TACAGAGAAGAGAAGAAAGAGGAAGGAGACAGAGGTGGCCAGAAGAATAAAAGGGGGGAATGAAAAGGAGGGAGACAGATCCAGCCAGTTATCAGTTCCCTAAGTGTTCTCCACCGTCTGGAACACACAGACATTCACAGAGTTGGGTAGAGTAGAGAGGGGTTAGGGAGGAGACACAGGCGACCTGGTGGAGAAAAAGGAAAGGCCAAAGAGAGAGACAGTCAAGCCAGTAATCTCGCTCCCTAGTGAAAAATGGGTCCTGAAGATTGGGTTCTTAAAGGTACAAAATTGGTAACAAATACATAAAAGCAAAAATTAAAAATCTAGAGTAGAGTTTGGAATTTCAAAAATATGATGTTAAAGAAAAGAAGAAGGAAAAGAAAGAGAGAAAAAACGAACAAACAAAAACAAACAAGGTCGCAAAAATTATAAAGAAAATATAGGTACAAAATTGATAACTAATACCAAAAAGCAAAAGTTAAAAATCTAGAGTAGAGTTTGGAATTTCAAAAATACAATGTTAAAGAAGAAGAAAAATAAAGAGAGAAAACAAACAAACAAACAAAAACAAACAATGTTGCAAAAATTATAAAGAAAATACAGGTACAAAATTGATATCA
>NW_011494837.1:684774-685505 GCF_000754665.1 Bison bison bison | reverse complement strand
TTATCAGGTAGATTCCCTATCTCTTCCTCTTTGGTTTGGTTTGGTGGGCATTTATCCTGTTCCTTTATCTGCTGAGTATTCCTCTGTCTCTTCATCTTGTTTAAATTGCTGAGTTTGGGGTGTCCCTTCTGTATTCTGGCAGTTTGTGGAGTTCTCTATATTGTGGCGTTTCCTCGCTGTGTGTGGGTTTGTACAGGTGGCTTGTCAAGGTTTCCTGGTTAGGGAATCTTGTGTCGGTGTTCTGGTGGGTGGAGCTGTATTTCTTCTCTCTGGAGTGCAATGAAATGTCCAGTAATGAGTAATGAGATGTCAATGGTTTTGGGGTGACTTTGGGCAGCCTGTATCTTGAAGCTCAGGGCTGTATTCCTTTGTTGCTGGAGAATTTGCTTGGTATGTCTTGCCCTGGAACTTGTTGGCCCTTCTGTGGTGCTTGGTTTCAGTGTCGGTATGGAGGCGTTTGATGAGCTCCTGTCAATTAATATTCCTTAGAGTCAGGAGTTCCCTGGAATCGGGGTTTGGACTTAAGCCTCCTGCTTCCAGTTATTGGTCTTATTTTTACAGTAGTTTCAAAACTTCTCCTTCTATACTGCACCATTGATAAAACATCTATGTTAAAGATGAAAAGTTTCTCTACCATGAGGGTCACTCAGAGAGGTTCACAGCGTTACATGGAGAAGAGAAGAGGGAAGAGGGTGTTAGAGGTGAGCCAAATGAGATGAGGTGGAATCAAT
>NW_011494837.1:680830-683816 GCF_000754665.1 Bison bison bison | reverse complement strand
TTTTAGTTAGCAAAGAAGCCTGCTTACAGTTTTATAGATAATGTCTCTCTGGGGCTGCGATTTTTCCCCTCTGGCTCTGGCTGCCTGTCACCGGAGGGGGAAGGTCTGCAGCCGGCTATCTCTGTTCAGTCCTTTGTTCCGTGCATGGGCCTGGCGGTGTCTTAGGTTAGGGCTGGCTTTTTGCGTGGTAGATATCCCACAGTCTGGTTTGCTAGCCCAAATTATTTCGCTCAGATAGCGCTCAGGGTATTCAGGCCAGATTCTTACTCTAAGCGATGCAGCTCGCGCTGCGCCTCCCTGCCCAGCCCCCGCTTGCTAATGGCGTGTGCAGGCGTCTTCGCTGCTTCTCCGCGGGGGAGTTACCGTAGGGCTCGCAATCTGCGAGTTTTAATTGTTTATTTATTTTTTCTCCCTGTTATGTTGCCCTCTGTGCTTCCAAAGCTCGGCACAGATTCGACAGTGAGAAGGTTTTCTGGTGTTTGGAAACTTCTCTCTTTTTAAGACTCCCTTCCCGGGGCAGAACTCCGTCCCTCCCTCTTTCGTCTCTTTTTTTGTCTTTTATATTTTTTCCTACCTCCTTTTGAAGAGTTGGGTTGCTTTTCTGGGTGCCTGATGTGCTCTGCCGGCATTCAGAAGTTGTTTTGTGGAATTTACTCAACGTTTAAATGCTCTTTTGATGAATTTGTGGGGGAGAAAGTGTTCTCCCCGTCCTACTCCTCCACCATCTTGGCTCCTCCCCCACAACCTAATTTTTGACATAAAAGTTTTTATGTAAAATTATTTTGCCACCTAACAAATTTCTCTTCCTCATGATAAATTTACTTTTGTTTCCAAAGGTTGAAATAAGAAACATTAGTGCTTAAAAAGACAAAATAATAAATTTCAAGATAATAAGACAGTAAAGTTAACATATAAAGCTCTTTACATTTATAGAATATTTCATTTGTAATACTTTATTGAATATTGACAAATGGAGAGCAGAATTATGTAATGGAAAAAAGTGCTGTTTGAAAGCAGAGCCCTGCATTCAAGTCTTAGATTTGCCAGCCACATTGCTCTGAATAGTTTTCCTGCATTTTTTGATCATTTTATTTGTCTGAAAGTTGTGGCAACTGTTTTTACTAGCAATAAGTAAACTGAGTACAGGACCCAGGCCTTGTTTATCTTTGTGTCCACAGGTTCTAGCCCAGTGTCTAACAATAAATGTTTCATGATTAGTAAATAAAATCCATGAAGAATTTATCTTCCATTTACAGATGAGCAGAGTGGGAAAACTGCTCATCTGGACTCAAAACTTTTGAGTCCCCAAAAGTTTCAGTGACCTAGTGTTATACAACCAGTGAGGAAAATTCTGTGGTGGTTGTGAGAGCAGGATTAAATTCTGGGCACTCTGATACATGTGGAGTTCTCTTTGTCACACTAGAAAAGAATGCCCCACTATATAGAGACATATAGATTTCAGAGGTGTATACTGTAGGGCATTCCACTGGAGAACCAGTTTATTCCCCCTCACTCCCTGCAGATACTTAAAATTAGCAACAAATACTATGATGCATTCCCTCTTGGTGGAGATAAAGAATATATAACAGGTATAGCATGTTGTTTCCTCTTTTGAAATGACAGACATTTTTCTTGAGTGTATTCTGCACAGTATTTAGCACAGCGACTAAATATGAAAAGAAATAATATTGATAATTACTCTAACATGAGCTAAGCACTGCCGTAGCATTTTAGTTACATTTTCTTATTTAATCCACAAAACAGCCCCATAAGCTATTGCCATTAGCTTCTTTTTACAACTGAGAAAATTGAGGTATGGAGAAGTAAGGAAATTTGCCAAAGAGTACACAATTCCTTCTCCTTTTTGTAGAAGGAAATGGCAACCCACTCCAGCATTCTTGCCTGGAGAATCCCATGAACAAAGGAGCCTGGTGGGCTACTGTTCATAGGGTCACAAAGAGTCGGACATGACTGACTGACTAAGCACACAATTCCTAAATAGTACAAGGCAGTATTTGGATCTAAGCAGTACGACCTGAGAGCCTGAGCTCTTAACCTCTGCTCTTAACCTCTTAACTTCTGTCACGGATAGTAAGGAGCCAAAGTGTAGGACACACAAAACAGATCTTGATATGCAGTTCCCAAATGCAACATTGAAATTGAAACTTAGGAAGAACATAAGGCTGGGAAGAATATACTATGCCTTAACAAAAACCTAAGGAATGTCTGGTAAACAGGAAAATGAATTGCTTTTGTAGCTATTTCTCTTATACTACAGTTTTCTATAACACATGTTCAGATAAGCATTTAACTAAATATATTGTGTCTGAACTCTCATTTGACTAGAACAAATACCCTCAATTTTCAAGGGATGACAAAAAACTGATTTTGTGGCAACTAGCATAGCCAAGGTTCCCAAGAAAACAGATTCTCAGAAAAGAATTGAAAATTATAAGGCTTTATTGGGGAGGTACGAACCAGGGCCTCTACATAGAGACCAGAGGTGAGACTTCATTGGAAGGACTGATTCTGAATCTCCAATATTTTGGCCACCTGATGCCAAGAGACAACTTATTGGAAACTGATGCTGGGAAAGATTGAGGACAGGAGGAGAAGGGAGCAACAGAGAATGAGACGGTTGGATGGCATTATCAACTCAATGGACATGAGTTTGAGCAAACTCCAGGAGATAGTGAAGGACACGGAAGCCTGGCGTGCTGCAGAACATGGAGTTGCAAAGAGTCAGACATGACTGAGTGACTGAACAATAAAACAAGAGGTAAGACAAGGAAGTATGTGGAACGATGCCACAACCAACCACTGTGCTTGCTGCTTCTTCACACGGACCATGAAAACACACAGTGATTTAGAGATGTGTCTGCTAAGGCAATGGCACCCCACTCCAGTACTCTTGCCTGAAAAATGCCATGGATGGAGGAGCCTGGTGGGCTGCAGTCCATGGGGTCGGTAAGAGTCGGACACAACT
>NW_011494837.1:678732-680730 GCF_000754665.1 Bison bison bison | reverse complement strand
TCACTTTCATGCATTGGAGAAGGAAATGGCAACCCATTCCAGTGCTCTTGCCTGGAGAATCCCAGGGACTCAGGAGCCTGGTGGGCTGCCATCTATGGGGTCGCACAGAGTCGGACACGACTGAAGCAACTTAGCAGCTGCTAACCACTCAGAACTTCTCCAGATGGGTTGAATGGAGAAACCATGCTCAAAATCATTCATTGAAAAAAGGAAGAGGAGGAATTTCTCTGTGCAACTCCTTCCTGACTCCCATTTCCATTGTTCACCATGTGAAAGGTGGAAAGGTGAAAAGTTGAAAGTGAAATCACTCAGTCGTGTCCAACTTTTTTCAACCCCATGGACTGTAGCCTACCAGGCTTTTCCATCCTTGGGATTTTCCAGGCAAGAGTGCTGGAGTGTGTTGCCATTTCCTTCTCCAAGGGATCTTCCCCACCCAGGGTTTGAACCCAGGTCTCCCACATTGCAGGCAGACACTTTACACTCTGAGCCACCAGGAAAGCCCATTGTCCACCACATTCTAAGTTAATTCCCCCGTGCTTCCAAGTTGGGTGAACTGGCACCTTCAAAGGCCACATGGTTTCACATTATTCACTGTGGTATATCATTCAAGTCCAGAGTAATGAGAGTCACAAATTCTGAACCTATCACTGATGGACCTAAATGAGTGGAGGTAGAGTTGGCATTCCCAAGGCAAGGGCCCAGTCAGCTGTCAGGGGTGGCAGCATGGTCCATGAGGCAGATGAGGCTGACAGAAGCTGACACATTTTTAGGAAATAACTTCTTCAACTCAGCTGAACAGAATATTGAAAGTCAAGGCCACTAACAAAGAACTATCTCCTTTAAGGTATGACAACATCTAAGTGTGGGGTGTAAAGGAAAAATAAATATATACATACATATGTACAATATGCAAATACAAGATATGGATACATATACGTATCTATGCATACATATATGCACACATTATGTGTATTACATGGGTGTCCCTGGTGGATCAGATGGTAAAGAGTCTCCCTGCAATGCAGGAGACCTGAGTTTGATCCCTGGGCCAGGAAGATACTCTAGAGAAAGGAATGGCTACCCACTCCATTATTCTTACCTGAAAATTCCATGGACAGAGGAGCCTGGCAGGCTACAGTCCATGGGGTTGCAAAGACTCAAACACAACTGAGCAACTAACACTTTCACTTTTCATGTATTATATATATGCATAATTTCCTTCTATATCACAAAATATTTAGTACTGCTTATTATTATCCAACCACAACCAGTGGATCTTAAAAAATACAATTCTGAAAAGATGTGGGTATTCAGATCCAGTATCGCATCAATGGTAGAACAGGCAAGCCAGACCCAACACAGCAGAGAGTATGGGAAAGGTATTGGGAAGTAAAAGAATGTTAGGAAACTTGGCATAAGCAGGTCACATCACAAGCCAAAGGCCAGGAGGCAAGTGGGTTGTGACAGAGAGCAAAGAAAAGGGTTTTCCTGTCAGTAAGCAGAGCAGAGTATACAGAGCTTCTGACAGCAGGCCAGGAACGGTGGTCCAGGAAGATAAGCAATGTGCCCTACACATGGTTTATGGACTTTAGGTTCAAGAATTCCTTGTACAGGGGTAGTAGTGGCCCAAGAGCTTATGAAAGAGCTCAGTATGCCAGTGATGGCTGAGTATTCCTTCTTGAGGAGATCAGAGGGTGGGAGGACAGGAAATCAGATTAAAGGCCTAGACAAGTCATTTAATTACTAACTTTCCTGAATTAAATTAACACTGGCAGTTAATATTTTTTAGCAAAAATGTATTAAGCACTTATTATATCGTTATTTGATACATGTTTTGTACTGGCAACAAATACAAAAAAAATCTATAATTTATTGTGTACTTTGATAGACTAACATATTTCTACTTTAACATATTTCTCATAATCATAGACTGCTGCTACTGCTAAGTCACTTCAGTCGTGTCCGACTCTGTGCAACCCCATAGACGGCAGCCCACTA
>NW_011494837.1:667386-678632 GCF_000754665.1 Bison bison bison | reverse complement strand
AACATATTATAAAACAACTATACCTCAGTTAAATAAATTAAAAATATATATATGATAAAAACAAACTGGCAACTGTGGGAACCCAAAATTCAGACACATATTATACATGAGTCAAGGAAGAGTATGAAAAAAATAAAAAATAAAGTTACACTGGCAGTTAATATTTTTTAGCAAAAATGTATTAAGCACTTATTATATCATTATTTGATACATGTTTTGTACTGGCAAAAAATACAAAAAAAATCTATAATTTATTGTGTACTTTGATAGACTAACATATTTCTACTTTAACATATTTCTCATAATCATAGACTGCTGCTACTGCTAAGTCACTTCAGTCGTGTCCGACTCTGTGCAACCCCATAGACGGCAGCCCACTAGGCTGCCCCATCCCTGGGATTCTCCAGGGGAGAACACTGGAGTGGGTTGCCATTTCCTTCTCCAATGCATGAAAGTGAAAAGTGAAAGTGAAGTCGCTCAGTCGTGTCTGAGTCTTAGCGATCCCATGGACTGCAGCCCACCTGGCTCCTCCATCCATGGGATTTTTCCAGGCAAATCATAGACTATATGCATATATATAATTTCATTTTAAATACTAAAATTTAATATGATTATTTCAATTTGTCTAATAATGATTACCTACCTTCTTGAATGTTGTACAGTATAATATATTTGACATTCACATTTATCTCTAATCCCTTCTTCCTCCTTTCCCATCCCCCATCAAGTGTAATGCCATCAACTCCTTAAATGATGAGCAGTAGAAATATGCTATAGAGATACCTAGCCATTTCCCCAAATATATAAATTGAGTGCTAAGTTGAAAATAATGTAAAGTATCTGCGTTCCTACTTTGGTGTTCTCAAAAGTAGCCCTTCCTGACAGCTGGCAAGAGTACCTGCTCTGACAGTCTGACCCTCACACTCCAATTAAATATAAAAACAGATCTGAATCTCTTTCATCAGTCAAGGATAGTATAACTTGACTGTCACACAGAGCTCCTTAAATCAGCCTGCCAAGAAAATATGATTGTAGTACAGATTTTAACATTCAGAAATATTCACTCCCCTTTCACTTACACAGATTTTGAGGGTCAAAGCTATGCATTTTTATCAGATATTTTATTATCTTTCAACCTTCGTGAAGATCAATGTATTAAAATAGAGGAAGAACTTTTTCTCCTTTACTGCTGAAGTGATTTGGTACAAGGGAAACACTAATGAGGATTTTTTTTTTATTACTTACTAAAATTTTCCATTGGGCAAAATGAGAAAGTTTTATTTTTAAAAAAGATGGATGCAATATTTAAATTCCGTAATACTTTTGGAAACTAAGCATCTGTTCAAAATAGATGAGTATTTAGAAAAGGGATAAAAGTGTGGAGTTTTGCATTTTCTTAGAAACATAATGCTTCCAAGAAGAGTTGCAGCATGTTTCAGCAAAAATTTAAACCCTAAGAACCCTGATTTATAAATCTAAGCAGAGAGAAAAACTTTCAAAAGGAGATTTTTTCATTTATTTTAAATGTAATATAGTTCTTATTATAATTCCTAAAAATGATAAGATTTTAGTAATTTTCTGTCACATAACGGTTGCAGCAACCTAATCACTCTTTCTCTTATTAGTGTCATTCTATTGGGTATCAGTACAAGTCATTCTGGCCTTGACACCCATGGATTGATTGAATCATGTTTTTTGTTTGTTTGTTTTCTTTTTTACCAGTCAGATCACAAATTCCATCCTTTAACAAAATGAACTACTAAAACCTTTAGGACTTTCTCTCCAAACAAAAAACCCTAAATAAAAAAATACAAGTTTAACACAGTTCATCTATCTTCCCCATTTTATCATCTACATGAGCATTCATGGTACTAAATGCAAGATGTCTGTCTTTTCCTTGAATTTTAAAAGTTAATCTTTCCTTTCTGAGAGATACTTAGGAGAGAGAGAGTGAGATCATTTTAGGTCTCGTGAAAGAGAAAGACTGACAGCCCTGGCTGAAGTCAGGCAGAAAGCAGGCAGCTCTGGGAAAGCACTGCTGACAGCCACACTAATGCACTACAACGCTGACATGAAACTTCCTCTAGATTCCAGAAAAAAAACATTGGGAAAGAGTCTGTCAATAATGTAAAACTGGACCAAATGGTTGTGGGCTGCTAGCACAAGTCTACCCAAGACTAATGAGAAATGATCGAGACCATGTTTCAAATGAAAAATATGAGCATAGCCATCCTCAAATGAAAGATTTCCTGCAAATTAAGATGTCATTTTTTAACAGTATATTGGGTTTAACATCTCAGGTATTTTTCTGCAAGTAAATTTTTTTCCCTCCTGAATTCTCAGGGCTCTGCTTTAAGTTCAGTTTTGTTTACCAGAAAGACATAAGAACAAGTTTAATGCTGTGAAAGATGTTTACTAAGAGCAATAATATGACAAGCAGAACAGAATACATAGCAACTTGCACATCACATAAAGCTTTACAACCAATATTGGCTTTAAAATCACCAGTGAACTAAAACACAAAACAAAAAGAAAAAATAAAACCAAAGGTACAGATGAAAACCACCATGTCAAAAGCAAAATCAAATAAATCATCTTCTTTGTGCTTAAATATGGGTGAAGCTGATGGTAACCATAACTGCTGTTTTTGATGCCTTGAATTGCTTCAAGAAACTTGACCTTGAGTTTATTTCTTTCAGTTTATTTCTCTGGAGTATAACATTGAGTCCATGTGAAGTCCTTTCCCCTGAGCAAATTTGTTGTCAGAGGGGCAAAAACAACTAAAAATTGATCCTATAGAATTTCATAAATGACAAGACTAGAAAACAACCTTTCTGAGTGGATTTTCTTCTACTGAGTACACACAAACACAAGCACATTTGTGTGTGAGAGAGAGAAAACAAAACAAAAAGATGGACATTTGTCCTTCTTCCCTTCAGGTAAACTGCTTAAGCTATGAAATTAATAAATCATATAAATTAAATAGGAAAAAGTGATTAGGTAGAATATTTTTAAACATGGCATTACTTAAATATTATAAGAAATCTTTCTAGTCTACTTAGCAGGTCCTTAGAGGATTTTCCCTAATACATAAATTTAAAGCACATGTAAATGATGCCTCAGGATGGTCCTTGAGAATTTTCCAAAATTAGGTTTTTTTTTAATATTCTTCCCTCAGCTTTTGTTTATGTAATTAATATGGACTCTCTATTTAGGTATATTAAGCAGAGTAAATATCATCCCGTCATTCTCTGGAATATGGCAAGTACCTAATCAGAGAAATTGAAATAAATGTCTTTCATGTATAAAAATTTGGTGGCATATGCAACTATTATAGGATTATTGAGTAGTGCAACTAACTTCCTAGAGATGGCAAGATTTTCTTGTTTTTGCTCTTGCCTCTATCTGTCCCCTACTCCCCCATCAATAATACACAATGCAGCCAAAGTGATCTAAACATAACAAAACAAAACCCCTATTTTTTATCACCCCATTACTTAAAGTCTTTCAATGGCTGTCCATCTCCAAAAGAAAAGATCCAGATCCTTTAAATGCCTTAAAAAGCTTTTGTGATCTTTTTTAGCCCTTCATGATCACAACCTTGCTTTACTTCTCTAGCTTCTATCTTTCCCCACTTCCTCATCTCACACTCTCCTCTCCAATTGCACTCAAATTCTCTCAGTGCCCATAAATCTGTTATACTCTGTCTTATGTACCTACTCTTTCCCCCAGCCTGAATGACCCTTTGCTCCCCCAACCCTGATCTGCTTTCTTTTAGTCATCTAACTCCAGTCTTCCATAAGGTCTAAGTGTAGACCTCATTTTCTCTTGAAAGCCTTACCTGACTCCCCCCATCATCGCATCTGTAACATTCCATAGCATCCTTTGTTATGTGTCATTGTCACCCACCAGATGATAAGAACTATCATGATCTTATGTTATATATCCAACTCCTTAAACTAACAGTAGAGTGTCTAATATGCTCAGACTCAAATCCTCTGCCTCAGGGAAATTAAATTCTATACACACAACAAATATTTGTTGGCAAGAACAGTAACAGAAAACAAGACAATAGAGAACAAAAGAAAACAAAAAGCAGGTCATGAAGAGTATACAGAGTGAAAGAACCACGAGATATTCAAGGTAAAATGTAAAGAGCTCATAAAAGTTTAAGCTATGTCTTCAAAGACCCTATGAACAACTAGATAGGCTCTCTTCCATTTAAAACTTTCCCATTGGCTTGTGATAACATTTGAAGATGTAAAGATAGTTCCTTGCTAAAGTCTGTTGTAGTTCAGTCACTAAGTCACGCCCCACTCTTTGCAACCCCATGGACGGCAGCACACCAAGCTTCCCTCTCGTCACTATCTCCTTGAGTTTGCTCAAACTCATGTCCATTGAGTCAATGATGCATCCAATCATCTCATCCTCTGTTGCCCCCTTCTCCTCCTGCCCTCAATCTTTCCCAGCATCAAGGTCTTTTCCAATGAGGTGGCTCTTCACATCAAGCAGCCAAAGTATTGGAGCTTCAGCTTCAGCATGAGTCCTTCCAATGAATATTGAGGGTTGATTTCCTTTAGGATTGACTGGTTTGATCTCCTTTCATTCCAAGGGATTCTCAAGAGCACTCAGCCTTCTTTATGGTCCAACTTTCACATCCATATGTGATTCCTGGAAAAACCATGACTTTGACTATATGGAACTTTGTTGGCAAAGTGATGTCTCTGCTTTGATTTTTTTTTTGTATATAGATGGTATAGATTTGTTACAGCTTTCCATCCAACGAGTGAGTTTCTTTTATTTTTTTAAATTTTATTTTATTTTTAAACTTTACAATATTGTATTAGTTTTGCCAAATATCGAAATGAATCCGCCACAGGTATACCTGTGTTCCCCATCCTGAATCCTCCTCCCTCCTCCCTCCCCATACCCTCCCTCTGGGTCGTCCCAGTGCACCAGCCCCAAGCATCCAGTATCGTGCATGGAACCTGGACTGGTGACTCGTTTCATACATGATATTGTACATGTTTCAATGCCATTCTCCCAAATCTCCCCACCCTCTCCCTCTCCCAGAGTCCATAAGACTGATTTTAAGACTGTAGTCACTGCTCACAGTGACTTTGGAGTCCAAGAAAATAAAATCTGGCACTGTTTTCACTTTTCCCCCATCTATTTGCCAAGAAGTGATGGGACTGGATGCCATGATATTAGTTTTTTTTTGATCTCTGAGGTTTAAGCCAGCTTTTTCACTCTCCTCTTTCATCCTCACGAAGAGGATCTTTAGTTCCTCTTTGCTTTCTGCCAATAGACTGTATCATCTGCATATCTGAGGGTGATGATATTTCTGCAGACAATCTTGATTCCAGTTTGTGATTCACCCAGCCTGGCGTTTCACATGATGTATTCTGCATATAAGTTAAATAAGCAGGGTGACAACATACAGCCTTGATGTATGCCTTCCCCAATTTTGAAACAGTTCACTGTTCATGTCCAGTTCTGTCACTTTGTGACCTTCATGTGGGTTTCTCAGGAAGCAGATAAGGTGATCTGCTATGCCCATCTTTTGAAGAATTTTCCACAGTTCCATTTCCAAGGTGTTATGACCCACACAGACAAAGGCTTTAGTCTAGTCAATGAAGCAGAAGTAGATGTTTTTTCTTCTGGCATTCACTTGCTTTTTCTATGATACAATGGATGTTGGCAATTTGATGTCTAGTTCCTCTGCCTTTTCTAAAGCTTGTACATTGGGAAATTTTCGGTTCATGTACTGATGAAGCCTAGCTTGAAAGATTCTGAGCATTTGATGTCTAGTTCCTCGGTTCATGTACTGATGAAGCTTAGCTTGAAAGATTCTGAGCATTTGATGTCTAGTTCCTCTGCCTTTTCTAAAGCTTGTACATTGGGACAAGCTTTACTTCTAAAGCTTGTTCTAAAGCTTGTACATTGGGACAAGCTTGTACTCATGAAGCCTAGCTTGAAAGATTCTGAGCATTTCTAAAGTTTGTACATTGGGACAAGCTTTACTTCTAAAGCTTGTTCTAAAGCTTGTATATTGGGACAAGCTTGTACTGATGAAGCCTAGCTTGAAAGATTCTGAGCATTTGATGTCTAGTTCCTCGGTTCATGTACTGATGAAGCCTAGCTTGAAAGATTCTGAGCATTACCTTGCTAACATATGAAATGAGCACAGTTGTACAGTAGTTTGAACATTCTTTGGCATTACCTTTCTTTGGAGTTGGAGTGAAAACTGACCTTTTCAAATCCCGTGGCCACTGCTGAGTTTTCCAAATTTGCTGACATATTGAGTACACTTTAACAACATCATCTTTTAGGATTTTAATTAGTTCAGCTGGAATTCCATCACCTCCATTAGCTTTGTTCATAGTAGTGCTGCCTAAGGTGCACTTGACTTCATACTCTAGGATGTCTGGCTCCAGGTGAGTGACCACACCATCATAGTTTTCCAGGTCATTAAAACTTTTTTTGTGTAGTTCTTCTGTGTATTCTTGCCACCTCTTCTTAATATTTTCTGCTTCTGTTAGGTCCTTGCCATTTCTGTCCTTTTATTGTATCCATGTTTGCATGAAATGTTCCCTTGGTATCTCCAATTTTCTTGAAGAGATTTCTAGTCTTTCCCATTTCTGTTGTTTTCCTCTCCTTCTTTGCATAGTTCACTTAGGAAGACTTTCTGATCTCTCCTTGCTGTTCTTGCCTTGAGAACCCCATGAAGAGTATAAAAAGGCAAAAAGATATCACACAAGAAGATGAACCCCCCAAGTCAGTAGAGTTCCAATATGTTAATGGGGAAGAGTGGAAAAATAGCTCCAGAAATATTGAAAATGCTGGGCTAAAGCAGAAATAACACTCAGTTGTGGATGTGTCTGGTAGTAAAATAAAGTCCGATGCTGTAAAGAATAATATTGCATAGGAACCTGGAATGTTAGGTCCATTAATTAAGGTAAATTGAAGGTGACAAGCAGGAGATGGTAAGAGTGAACATCGACATTTTAGGTATCAGTGAACTAAAATGGACCAGAACAGCGAATTTAATTCAGATGACCATTATATCTACTACTGTGGGCAAGAATCCCTTAGAAGAAATGGAGTAGCCCTCATAGTCAACAGAAGAGTCTGAAATGTAGTACTTGGATGCAATCTCAAAAATGACAGAATGATCTCAGTTCATTTTCACGGCAAACCATTCAGTATCACAGTAATCCAAGTCTATACTCCAACCACTAATGCTGAAGAAGCTGAAGTCTAACATTTCTATATTGATCTTCTAGAATTAACACCAATAAAAGATGTCCTTTTCATCATATGTGACTGAAATGCAAAAGTAGGAAGTCAAGAGATACCTGGAGTAACAGACAAGTTTGGCCTTAGAGTACAAAATGAAGCAGGACAAAGGCTAACAAGAGTTTTTCCAAGAGAACACACTGGTCATAGCAAACCCCCATTTCCAACAACATAAGAGAAGAGTCTACACCTGGACATCACCAGATGGTCTATACAAAAATAAGATTGATCATATTCTTTGCAGCCAAAGATGGAGAAGCTCTATACAGTCAGCCAAACAAGAGCAGGAGCTGACTGTGGCTCAGATCATGGACTCCTTATTGCAAAATTCAGGCTTAAATTGAAGAATGTAGGGAAAACTCTAGCTCAGGTCTGACCTAAATCAAATCCCTTATGATTATACAGTGGAAGTGACAAATAGATTCAAGGGATTAGATCTGGTAGACAGAGTGTCTGAAACCTAAGGACAGAGGTTCATAACATTGTACAGAAGGTGTTGATCAAAACCATCCCAAAGAAATTTAAATGCAAGAAGGCAAAATGGTGATCTGCGGAGGCCTCACAAATAGCTGAGAAAAGGAGAGAAGTGAAAGGCAAAGGAGAAAGGGAAAGATATACCCAACTGAATGTGGAGTTCCAGAAAGTAGCAAGGAGAGATAAGAAGGCCTTCTTAAGACTGCTTCATTCTACATGTAGCAGATATATCCGGAATCTGTGGTTATGCCACTCAAGATTCCATCAGTATCCTCCAGAGCCATCTGCTGTCCATAATGAACAGGACTTCAGAACCCAAACTATATACTTAACCTGAGCAAAATAAGCTTCCAGCTTATTTTAAAATCATTGCTTTTCCAAAATGCATTCACTAGGAAGATCTGCTATAAAACAGTGAATATTTTATTCAACTAAAATTAGACCTTTCAGCCTGCTTGGTATGATGCATGGTTGCACACACTTATCGCAAGTGATTCAGCCAAAATTAAAAGTAATTTTATTTTTTTATTAGACATCTAGTGCAAAAGATCAAAAAAGGCATTTAAGATCCCTGTCATCCCTTATACTTAATTTTTATTCATTTATTTTTAATTGGAGGATAATTGCTTTACCATGTTGTGTTGGTTTCTGCCATACATCAACATGAATCAGTCATAGGTATACCTATGTTCCCTTTCTCTCGAACCTCCCACCCCACCCCACCCCTCTAGGTTGTCACAGAGCCTTACACTTAAAAAAATTTTGTAACTTACCCACAGCACCTTTTTTACCATATAGTGTAGATCTTTAAGCCACAACAATATTAGGGTGAAAGCAAACAAAGTTGTGTATAATTTTTATACAAAAATCGTGAGAGATGCATCCTAAATTGTAGAAATCTGTTTGCTAGGAATACATTTCAAATTATAGTGACATTATGAAGCCCTATTGCTTGCCACTTTAAATGTCCAGCCAGGACTTCATTGGCATGGCTATTGATGTTTCCAATTTCTTGGCCACTGGGTCCTCCTTAGACTCTTATGGGCAGCAATTTTAGGCAACTTGCAATTTCCTGAACACATTATGCTGTTCAATCCTCAGTGCTGTGTAATTCACTGTTTGCTCTGAAAGGAGGCCCTGGCCTATTTGTCTTACGCATCAAACTCCTACTTTTCTTTTAACTCTGCCTAAAACACTACCTTTATTATGACACGTTCTGCTTCTCCCCGTAGCCATTCCAAACAGATGACCTTCCTTTTTTGCTGCCAAGTGAATCTTGTGCAGAATTCTGTTAGAGCCCTTACCCTCTGTACTGCCATTATTTGTTTATATCGATCTCTTTCCTCCTGTAGCATGATCTCCCTGAGGACAAGGAGGATGTCTTTGTGACTCCGGCCTTTGCATGTGAGATGTGTTTTTTAAAAGTGTTTGATCCAAAAAAGAATAAGAGAGAATTCCTTGGTGGTCCAGTGGTTAGGACTGTGGGCTTTCACTGCCTAGGGCCTGGGTTCAATCCCTGGTAGGGGAACAAAGATACCGCAAGTTGTGCCAAAAAGAAAAAAAAGGATACAAGAATGAATGAATGTGTGCCACCCCCAGCACCTCTCTGGGTGATGTCCTTTATGAAATTTAGAGTGGGAAATTTTCCTTATATTTTTATCATTAACCAAGTTCATAATGATAACTCAGAAGGAACTAAGAATGGAAAGGTGAATTCTACTTATAAGTATGGTTCTGAGACTGTGCTTTTCATTTTATATCATTTGCCTAATTTATCCCTTCCAGTCATCCCCTCAGCAAATAATCATTAAATTCATATTATAATCATAGCACCACACTAAATACTGTAAAGTAGGTTGCAAAGAAGAATAAAGGCTCTTCCAGGATTTTCATAACCTTTCTAGGAAGACAATTCATCCATGTTTTTAAAAGCCAAATAGTAGTACCTAGAAGATATGTATTGCCGTGTGCCAAATAAGAGAGGCAGACAATGGCTGTTATAGGCAGGCAGAAGAGGAGCAATCGCTTTAGTCATGAACAAAATAGCACCTGAGGAAAAACTTACAAGACAGATACCATGTTGGAATAATGGAATGAACAAAGGTTTGTGTAAATTTTCCCTACTAAGAATCTGAGGATATAAGAAATCCATTCTCCATATTTTAATCATTTTATCCCAACTTTAAAACTGACTGAGAATACTAGCATTTTAATCATTCTCTCAGCCAAAGTCTACCTTTAAAATATAATTTATTTGTAGCAAACACTGTTTTGGTATTTTCAGTACCAGGTACTTCCAGGCTTTTCTCAAGTCCTTACCAGCCTTTGGGTGTGAGCCCCTCAGCCTTGTCCCTCTCTCAGAGCAATTCTCTGTCAGTCTTTCAGAAGACTGCCCTCTCCTCTGATGAGTTTTCATTGGTCTGAGTAGCTGGTCTCAAACAGATTGTCCCTAAAGGTGTCATTATGTCATCTTGTCTCTCCTCCTCAGGTTGTGCTCAGAAATAGACTTTCCCATAATGGGTAATTTGAGGTCAGTGTTCTGCTCTGAACTAATACAACATAACACTGCGTGCAACAGCTGCAAGAGAGGACCTGCCTCTCAGACGTGCTCAGTCAGAGCGCTGTGGATCTGTCAGAAAGAGTCTGATTTAACGTGTAAAGTGCCTGTGGGCATAACAGTGACACAGGGAGCAACTGAGCTCGGCACTAACCCTTTCTGCTACATTTTTTCAAACAGAAGTGGAGGTGGTCACTTCTGTTTTAACACACGGGGTTTACTATGTGTATTAACAAATAAGAGAGTGTTAAACTTCACTATGAACTACAAGATCACACAGTCCAACCCCTCAATTTACAGAGAATCTACAACTTGCCCAAGATCACACAACCAATCAGGAAAAAAAAAAGGGGGGGGACTAGAAGCCAGGGGTTTGCGTCACGGTTGCTCTCTCACTCCATATCATGTACTTTCTCTCCAAAGTAGGCACCCCTGGGTTCATGAGAATCCCCATTGGGTGTGCCCTGGATTCCTGTACACTTTCTCCATCCTTTCTGAATATTTGTTGCCAAAACAGGGTTTACAAATAATACTAGTATAAACACAGACATACCTCATTTTATGCAATCTCTTTTCCTAAAGACAGGGTCTGAATTTTTCCCCCCAAATAAATAGTATCCAACTGTGGATGGAGATGGATACTGTAAGTATTAATCACTGTTTTTTATTATCATTCTCACAAGACAACTTGATAAGAAATCAAAGTATTCACTCTTTAACAGTATACATCAGTTTTAGGCTATTCAGATAAAAATGTTTTAACATGCTCAAGTTTTACATGCATATTATCACTTTATATATTATGTTAGTGTTTAATATATTAAATTTCTCAATATTAATGACCCCAAATAATTAATCCTTTATTCCCCTTTATGATTTATATGGTATGTTTAAAAAAAAAAAAAAACTCTTTCTT
>NW_011494837.1:625506-667286 GCF_000754665.1 Bison bison bison | reverse complement strand
CTAATTTCCATAGGTCTTTGCCATAAAAATTATAGATGAAAACTTTAAGGAAATTTCATTAAAGTACACTGGGGAAAAAATTAGACAGGTAGGTAGGTAGGTAGTCTTTTGAAGAACTGGATTAAAATGAAAAGACAGAGAGAAGTGACATCATGAAGAGTGTTACTGTCCAGAGAAGAGTCAGCATAGGATTTTTTTTAAATATTTATTTATTTATTTTGACTCTCCCAGTTCTTACTTGCAGCAGGAAGGATCTTCTGTCTTTGTTGTGGCACGCGGGACCTTCTTAGTTGTGGCATGTAAGATCTAGTTCCCTGACCAGGGATGGAACCCAGGCACCCTGCACTGGAAGCAGGGTGGATTGGGGGTGCTCGGCAGAGTCCATGGTCTGTCTAAAGGCATTTAGATTCACTTAAAAAAAAAAAAAACACATATCCATGGAAAACCTAATTGCAGGCCTTTTCAGTCCAAGGTCAAACAGTTGGTGAGTTCTAGATTCTTAAAACCCATGAGCCTGAGACCTCAGGGATACCCACACAGAAACAAGAACTGTTAAGAAGTCATTGTTTAATATCATAGCACACATTTATGTAATCTAGGAAAATGCTATCGATGAACCTATTTGCATGGTGGGAATAGAGACACAGACATAGAGAACAGACTTTGGACACAGCAGGGGAAGGAGAGGTTGGAACAAATTGAGAGAATAGTGGTTAAACATACACATTACCATATGTAAAACAGATAGCTTATGGGAAGTTGCTAGATAACACAGGGAGCTCAATGCGGTACTCGGTGACCTAGTGGGGCAGGATGAGGTAGGGTGGAGGAGAGGTTCAACATGGAGTGGACATATGTATATTTATAGCTGATTCATATTGTTGTCAGAGAAGGCAATGGCAACCTGCTGGGGTCCAGCCCCGGTGGATCCAGGGAATTCGAAGCCGGCACGGCGTCGGCGAACTGGATACAATAGCTTTAATTAAATATTAATTAGAGACATAAAAAGTAATAGAATAAGGATAGCTCAGTAGGAAAATTCAGTGGAGAAAAGAGGCTGAATAACTTGGTTTATGTGGAAAGCCAATAAAATTCCAGACAAGGAATTTGCGTCACCCACGTAGGCCACAGGTGTCCTCCCATTCTCCCGAAGGAGAAGAAACACTAAGGCCTCCCTGGTCAGATCTTAGAAGCCCAGGCATAATTAGTAGGCTTGATGAGCCTCCACGCCCCAGATGGAAATTCAGCCAGAAGGTGAAAGAAAGAACGACATGGGGAGACCAAGTTTCGGTGAACAAGGCCTGCACTTTATTTTCCAAAGTAGTTTTTATACCTTAAGTTGTGCATAGAGTATAATGGGGAAAGGGGTAGAGTCATCAATAAGCCAGGATTTCTTCCTGCAAACTTACCATATGCAAAAGTTTAGGTGATTTACATCATCTTCTGGCCAAGAAGCCTGTTAACATTTTATGACCCTTTCTTCAGAAAACTTATTTTTCTCTAAAGGTGATTATTCTAAAGTCAGGTGCCACCCTCCGAAAACATTAGATAAAGTTGCATTCCTATAGGGCAAAGGTATGGTAGGCTATAACAAGAAAAGTATTAACTCAAGTGTCCAAGGTTACAAACATTAAAGCTACTGCTTACATTCCTATACACCAATTATATTCATCAATACACTGCCAGGGACACAGTAGGTAAGGGATATGGAAACTTAGCAGCAAACATTGGCCCAACAGGTGAAAAACCCTTCACCAATACAATTTCTAATCAATCTTTTAACTGCTCAAAGGAATCTGTATTTAGACAGTTTAGAACATCTTATGCCTCTCACGGTTGGGAGGCTGTGAACAATCACATGTGGCCGGAAGAACCTGTTCAGGCAGGCCAGAGGACTTCCAAAGGAGTTTGTAGGTTGAAACACTCTTGTCACACCCAGGAACTTTATCAACTGGAGCTGTAAGTTAACTCTTTTTCAGAGATAGGTGGTGGGGGACAGCCCCCGATAAAGTCAGAGGTGTAGGTGAGAGCACAAAGCAGTAAAGTAGGCAGACTCTGGTTTGGGGGGTAGGTGCTCAAGAATTTCCAGGGAGACTCCTGAGGCTCGATCCCACCTTTGCATATGCCGAGCCTCCTTCCTCATGACCTTTGCCACAGGCGGAGTTCCTCATGCTGGCTCCCAGCAGCAACCCACTCCAGTACTCTTGCCTGGAAAATCCCATGGGTGGAGGAGCCTGGTGGGCTGCAGTCCATGGGGTCGCTAGGAGTCGGACACGACTGAGCGACTTCATTTTCACTTTTCACTTTTCACTTTCATGCATTGGAGAAGGAAATAGCAACCCACTCCAGTGTTCTTGCCTGAAGAATCCCAGGAACGGTGGAGCCTGGTGGGCTGTCGTCTATGAGGTCGCACAGAGTCAGACACGACTGAAGCGACTTAGCAGCAGCAGCCACATATTGTTGTATGGGAGAAGCCAACACAAAATTGTAATGCAATAATCAACCAATTAAAAATAAGTTAAATTTTTTTAATCTTTGTTTTATATAAAAATATAAAAATGGTTTATTTCATCTATTTGTGACCTAAAACACTGCTCATTACCATATATTTCTACAGTAATTATTATCCTATAAAAATTGGTTATTATTAATCAATGACTTACATTTTTAAAATACTATGCCAAAAAGAGTCTTTTGCTTATAGCTAAAGTATCTCAATCTGACATCTGTGAATCCCATGATACTTATGCAAAGTCTTGTGTGGCTGTATCTACATGCACATTTTTTAGGGAAAAGGTTTATAACTCATCCAGTGGGCCACAACCCTACAGGGAGAAGACAGACACCAAAAAAAAGGAAAGAAATCCACAATCATTATCAGGTAGGTCTATCTGTAGGCAGAAATCTGACTGCCAACATTCAGTCATAGATAATGTTCTTCGATGACAGAATTCTACCTATGAAAGAATGAGAGGATAAGACATGTCTTCAGTCTTGGAAGGGCACTAGTGGGGCAACAGCAGGAACATAGACATAGGACCAAACCCACTGGACCAAGATGCACAGATTTCCTCAAAGTGGACAGGACAAGGTCTAAATTATAAGAACTGAGTCAGAGCCTGTCCATCAATAGAATTTGTGCCTCTGGTTTGAGAAGATCACCCTGGGTACTGTAGTGGGTGAGCTCAGTGACCTCAGATGAGTAAACTGGGATGCTAATCTACACTGGAAGCCAAACAGATCCAAAATAAGACAAATTTTAAATACATAAATTAAGGAGACAGATAACATTTGCTGAGTGCCTATCATGTGTTGACAGCTAAGAGATGTTCATGTGTACTGTCACATTTAATTCCCTTAATAAATGATACCTAGAAGCCAAAACTGGAGAGGTTTTCTCCTTTACAAAAGAATTCACAACATTGCAGTCCTCAGTATTTTTTCAAGGAAGGACAGATACTAAACCCATGTCTTAGAAGAGCATAAAACTTCACAAAGTACCAAAGTTGCCCAAGATCAATAAATTTCAATGGAGGAAAGAACATACCCCTCTGAGAGGGAGTGGGGATGTCATTTTAAAAGACTTGCACCAGATAATATTTGTGCACCGTAATATTTTAATTTGTTGATTTGGGGATACAAACAACAAAGAGATGCTCAGAGATGGGTTTATGTCTCAAAATCAATAATTCTCTAGAGAAAGAATATCCCCTTAGTGAAAGTTGTTTATATAAATACTCTGTTGTGACATCCCTCTGTGATTTGCTACAACTTCCCAGGACAACATAACAGATTAAGGCAGAAGGCCCAAAATGCTGATTTCCCACCAGGGCTCTCCAAACCAGACCATTCTGCCACAGATAATCCCACTGACAAGAAATTGTAAAGTGATCTTTCAGGAAACACATTAATGCCTTCGTCAGTAAATTTTCTTATAATGAGTTTTCTAAATAACTAATGGTTACTCATTAACAGATTAACAGTGTTTTAACTTATTAAGATCGGAGAAGGCAATGGCACCCCACTCCAGTACTCTTGCCTGGGAAATCCCATGGGCAGAGGAGCCTGGTAGGCTGCAGTCCATGGGGTCGTGAAGAGTCAGACATGACTGAGCAACTTCACTTTCACTTTTCACTTTCATGCATTGGAGAAGGAAATGGCAACCCACTCCAGTGTTCTTGCCTGGAGAATCCCAGGGACGGGGGAGCCTGGTGGGCCGCCATCTTATGGGGTCGCACAGAGTCAGACACAACTGAAGCGACTTAGCAGCAGCAGCAGCAACCTCTTAAGATAAATAACTAATGGTTACTCATTTTCAGTATTTTAACCTATAAAGATTTAAAAATAAAGAGAAAAAAGGCAATGTATCTAGCCTATGCTTTCCTAAAATGCATTCATCATGCTTTTACTTTCTTAAAAAGTAGTTATTTTAACTCTTCCTTACTACTCGAGATGATCCCTGTAACCATTGACCTGAGAAATATAATAAGAGTGTCCTTATCTTCTTTGCTATCTGTCATCAGGCTCTCTGTTCACACAGTTTATGTATCAACTCATATGGCCCATCTCCTTACAATTTATTCTGAGCTGAGACACTGTAGGCAAATATTAAAATCATCATATTTTACTGTTTTGTGATCATTAAATCGAGTCCTCTCATTTTGCATATCAAAAATAAAAGACTAGGAGTTAAGATTTGCCCATGGTCACACAATGGGTTATGGTAGAGCTGAATCTCACTTAGAATCTGCAGCTCATATGGAAAAACATTAGTCAAAATTGTGATTAAAAATTCCTTAAACTAATCTTTTAAGCATGGTATCTATGTTTTCTGTACTATAATTTTTATACTCCTTGGAGTTTGGGTACTACAGAGACAGACTGAGGAAATAAGAAAAGGAAAGTCTGCAGGCAAATTGGTGTCTATTCAAGCCATTTGCTTTTAAGATAACCATCAAATCCAGTGAATGAGAAATGAGAGATTTTTATTGTGTTCTTCTTTCTCAATGGAATTTTTCCATTTGGTTTTAGTATTAAGCCTCTATAACATTATGTTACTATATTTCAATTGATTGTTCTCTCTGCTGAAGATTAGAGGATTAGGTTTTAAAACTCAGATGTGAGTTAAATACAACTATAATATCAGTGCAACTCCATGAGGGGTATAGAGTGTACAGATACACAGGGCTCCGGGTGCCACCTTTAGCACTTTTTCCTGCTACAGTCTCTCTACCTAATTACAAATCAAGCTCTGGATATGACTTGAAAAACAGAAAAAAAAAGGTTTGCCAACAAACTTTTCAGTAGTGATATCCAGTTTGTTTACTTCCTGTTTCTCCTTTGTTCTCTAGTGATTAAGTTTGCTGCAAAAGGGAGGTATTAGTAAATTAGAAGGCTTTTGAGCCTTTTCAGTCATTTTGATTAACATCTTTGGTAACTTCTTTTTTTCTCATAAACATATGGCAAAGCAACATGCACTGTTCCAATAATTATGATTTCAAGTCTAAGGTAGTATTTGTTTATTCTTGAAACCTGAAACAAACATCTGGTGCTTAATGCTTTGAGAAAAAAAGCACCTTAGTGCATTATCTCTGTCTATGATTCAAGACCATGAGCAAAAATATTATAAGTAGATGAGATTAAGCCACAGGAGTTTGTTGGGCCATTCAGTTTTTGGTGTTTTTTTTTTTCATTCAGTTTTTTTTTTTTTTAAGTTTTTAAGAACTAAACTTCATTTCCTCTAAAGTAGGAAAGGCAGTAGAGATGGTGCAATAATCTTAAGGACCTCTTCCTTTCTGCTTCATCTTGTACTTTATAGAAAGAGTATATCTACTGTAGGTCCTCTCATTAGAAAAAGAAAGATTTGAATGTTTTCTTATCACCATCCCATATATGCTCAGAATTATTGACAAACAGACAGTGCAGTTTGTGTATACGCTCAGGTTCATGTTACCATGCATTTTTTTGTTAACGAGAATAGTATCTCCTACATTAAAAATTCTTTACCAATTTTTTTTAATACATCTTATTTTAAGGTTTATGCTAGCTCACCCTTTCTATTGCAGTATGACACCTGGAATAAAACTTGAAATGAAGATGTACTGTCCTCTGCATTGTTGCTCATCTTAGGGGGAAAATTGGTTATTTTAAATATTTTAGTATATTAGTATAATTTTTCAGTGTATTTGTCTGTTAAGGCTACCATAGCAAATACCACAGACTGGGCAGCTCAAATAATAGAAATTAATTTTTCATAGTTGTGTTGGTTGGACATCCAAATTCAAGGTATTGGCAGTTTTGGCTTCTCCTGAGACCTCTCTCCTTGGCTTGCAGGGGGTCAGCTTCTTGCTGTGTCCTCACATGGCCTATCTCCTGTGCCTGCACACCACTGCCGTATCTTCCTCTTGTAATAAGGACACCAGTCATGTTGGATTAGGGCCCACCTTCCTGATCTCATTTACATTTATTACCTCTTCAGAGGCCCTAGTTCCAGATTACAGTCACATTGAGGGTTAGTGTTTCCACATATGAATTCTGGAGGAACACAATTCAGTCCGTAAATGTGTAGAAATGCTTATTAATCAAATATTCTGTAATATCTTCCCCTTGAGGAAAAAAATAAAATCTTAGGAAGGAAAGTGCTAAAATTATCATTTATATGTGTTATCAAGTTATAGGAAGTATAAATTTATATGTGACTCCTTTATATGAGATGTCATTTATAAGTGAAAGCACATAAAATAACCCTTAACTCCATTTTTCAGCCTGTCTCAATAGAACTCACAAAGATTTAGTGAAGAAACAACCCAGCAGACTAGCAAGTCACACTTCCACATACTATTTGCCAGGAGAGACCAAGAAATAACCAGAATCAGAAATTCTAGGTGAGGTTGCTGCTCATGCCTCTGTTCTGAGGTCAGATCTACAGATTGTTAACTTATTCTCTGGGAAGTGTGGATTCTATATTTGAAAGCAACCTGAGCCTGACTTAAGTGGCTTCAAAAAGCACAGCCACAAGCCTGAGGAGCTTCAGCCACAGCACAATAAAACAAAGGCTGTTGCAGTGTTAGTACATGAATACAAGTTGAGTAAGCTTGTCCCTTTCTAAGGTGTAGACCACCTAGTTTTTTCAGAACACCGTGTTCTGTCAGATCATTTACAATGTTCCCATTTCTTAATTTTTTTAATTCCCTTTGGTTAAGGGTTGTCACATGTAGTGAATAAACGGTGGCTCAGAAGGCAAAGAATATGTCTGCAATGCAGGAAACCTGGGTTCCACCCCTGGGTAAGAAAGATCTCTTGGAGAAAGGAATGGCTACCCACTCCAGTATTCTTGTTTGGAGAATCTCCATGAATAGAGGAAGCCTGGCAGGCTACAGTCCATGGGGTCACAAAGAGTTAGACACAACTGAGCAACTAACACTAACAAAAATATAAGATGCCCAGTTAAATTTGAATTGCAGGTAAACAATGAATATGTGCATGCATGCTCAGTCACTTCAGTCATGTCCAGCTCTTTGTGATCCTATGGACTGTAGCCCGCCAGGCTCCTCTGTCCATGGAATTCTCCAGGCAAGAATACTGGAGTAAGTTACCATGTCCTCTTCCGGCTTCCTAGGAAGCCAGCCCAGGGATCAAACCAGCATCTCCTGTGGTTCCTGCATTGCAGGTGGATTCTTTACTGCTGAGCCACCAGGGAAGCCCAAACAATGGATATATTTTTAGTATAAATATGTCTCATCTGATATTTGGGACATACTTGTACCAAAAAAAAAATTCCTTCATGGGACACACTAATATTAAACAAAAGTATTTGTTATCTGAAATTCAAGTTTAACTGTGGGTCCTCTATTTTATCTGGCAACTCTACTTAACAAGAATGAATCCTCCTCTTGCATCTCCCTTCCTGGACTCACCACCCTCTTAAACTTCTATCACCAACTTTGTATATTTAATTTCCTGCTCTTAATTTGGCACTGCCCCCAAGGGTGAAAACCCCATTTCAGGCTCCCTTGCATTATACTAATGTGATATATGGTAGATTGTTGTTGTTTCATTGTTGTCCAATTCATCTGAGACCCTATGGGCTACAGTCCATGGGGTCATAAAGAGTCGGACACAACTTAGCAACTAAGCACAGCACAGCATGGACTGTACCAGGCTCTGTCCATGGGATTCTCCAGGCAAGAATACTGGAGCAGGTTGCCATTTCCATCTCCATGGGATCTTCTTGACCCAAGGATGAAACTCAGGTCTCCTACATTGGCACTCAGAGTTAAAACATTAAAGTTGGCTTGATCCACCTTTTCCCCCATGCTGAAATATTTACATCTTTATATCAATGCCCCATAATACTACTTTGATCACATTAGCTAATATTGTGTGCTTAATAACATGGGAGAAGGCAATGGCACCCCACTCCAGTACTCTTGCCTGGAAAATCCCATGGACCGAGGAGCTGGGTGGGCTGCAGTCCATGGGGTCACAAAGAGTCAGACACGACTGAGCGACTTCACTTTCACTTTTCACTTTCATGCATTGGAGAAGGAAATGGCAACCCACTCCAGTGTTCTTGCCTGAAGAATCCCAGGGATGGGGAGCCTGGTGGGCTGCCGTCCATGGGGTCGCACAGAGTCGGACACGATTGAAGCAACTTAGCAGCAGCAATAACATGGGAAAGAATCTCTAAGCCTCTAAATTTCTAAACCCTGGGCTCAGTCAACTCACCTGTAAAATAAAGGGACCGAATCAAGGTATTTTCCCCCAAGGCACCTTTAAACAGTTCCTTGCCACAGGTCTTTAAAATGCGGATTCTGTTAATGTTCTCATTTGCCTTGTGAAACCTAATTATTACTATTTTGAGTGAACTTCTCTTCCCTTCAAGTAAGTAGTGTTTCAGTCAGTTAAGTCACTCAGTCATGTCCAACTCTTGGCAATGCCATGGACTGCAGTACACCAGGCCTCCTTGTCCATCACCAACTCCCAGCGCTTATTCAAACTCATGTCCATTGAGTCGGTGATGCCATCCAACCATCTCATCCTCTGTTGTCCCCTTCTCCTCCCGCTTTCAATCTTTCCCAGCATCAGGGTCTTTTCCAATGAGTCAGTTCTTCACATCAGGTGGCCAAAGTACTGGAGCTTCGTATCTTCAGCATCAGTTCTTCCAAGGACTATTAAGGACTGATTTCCTTTAGGATGGACTGGTTGGATCTCCTTGCAGTCCAAGGGACTCTCAAGAGTCTTCTCCAACACCACAGTTCAAAAGCATCAACTCTTCAGTGCTCAGCTTTCTTTTTGGTCCAACTCTCACATCCATACATAACTACTGGAAAAACCATAGCCTTGACTAGATGGACCTTTGTTGGCAAAGTAATTCTCTGCTTTTTAATATGCTCTCTAGATTGGTCATAGGTTTTCTTCCAAGCAGCAAGCATGTTTTAATTTCATGGCTGTGGTCACCATCTACAGTGATTTTGGAGCCCCCAAAAATAAAGTCTGTCACTGTTTCCATTGTTTCCCCATCTATTTGCCATGAAGTGATGGGACTGGATGCCATGATCTTAGTTTTCTGAATGTTGAGTTTTAAGCCAACTTTTTCACTCTCGTCTTTCACTTTCATCAAGAGGCTTTTTAGTTCTTCTTCACTTTCTGCCATAAGGGTGGTGTCATCTGCATATCCGAGGTTATTGATATTTCTTCTGGCAATCAATTCTAGCTTATGCTTCATCCAGCCCAGCATTTCACATGATGTGCTCTGCATATAAGTTGAATAAGCAGGGTGACAATATACAGCCTTGACGTAATTCTTTCCCTATCTGGAACCAGTCTGTTATTCCATGTACAGATCTAACTGTTGCTTCTTGACCTGCATACAGATTTCTCAGGAGGTAGATAAGGTAGTCTGGTATTCCCATCTCTTGAAGAATTTTCCACAGTTTGTTGTGATCCACACAGTCAAAAGCTTTGACATAGTCAATAAAGCAGAAATAGATGTTTTTCTGGAACTCTCTTGCTATTTCGATGATCCAACAGATGTTGACAGTTTGATCTCTGGTTCTTCTGCCTTTTCTAAATCCAACTTAAACAACTGGAAGTTCATGGTTCACGTGTTGTTGAAGCCTGGCTTGGAGAATTTTAAGCATTACTTTGCTAGCATGTGAGATGAGTGCAATTGTGCAGTAGTTTGAGCATTCTTTGGCATTGCCTTTCTTTGGGATTTTAATGAAAACTGACCTTTTCCAGTCCTGTGGCCGCTGCTGAGTTTTCCAAATTTGCTGACATATTGAGTGCAGTACTTTCACAGCATCATCTTCCAGGATTTGAAATAACTCAACTGGAATTCCATCACCTCCACTAGCTTTGTTCCTTGTGGTGCTTCCTAAGGCCCACCTGACTTTGCATTCCAGTATGTCTGGCTGTAGGTGAGTGATCACACCATCATGATTATCTGGGTCCTTAAGATCTTTTTTATGTAGTTCTTCTGTGTATTGTTGGCACCTCTTAATATCTTCTGCTTCTGTTAGGTTCATACCATTTCTGTCCTTTATTGTGCCCATCTTTGCATGAAATGTTCCCTTGGCATCTCTAATTTTCTTGAAAAGATCCCTAGTCTTTCCCATTCTATTTTTTTCCTCTGTTTCTTTGCACTGATCACGGAGGAAGGCTTTCTTATCTCTCCTTGCTATGTAGTGTTTAGATTACTTAAGTAAGTAGTGTTGCGATTACTCCATTAAGGTCCTCCTCTTTAAAGTTGCTCGCCCTAAATTTCTCAAGAGCCAGAGAATCCACCTTTTATTTCCCTCCAGCCCACTCACCCTAATACCAGACTTTGAGCACACCAGGTGACCAGATGATGTGATCATGAAAGTGCTGATAATGATGAAACAATTCTGTCAGGGCGGGTTTTCTGACTATCATTCCTTTCTTGGGAATTGAAGTCCTCTCCACCGGGTCGGAGACCGCCGTCTGGGAGCCACTCCTTGTTCTCTTCCGCCATCTAGTGGCACCAGGCTTGTTCTCCTCGCTCAACTTGCTGTTCAGAGCTGCAAAGATTTCAAAGATTGTAAATCAAACGGATGAATTGTTTAATTCTTGTCATTACAGTAAAAAGGGCTTATAGCGTGTTTTGAGAGATAAAAATGTAATGTATTGATAAAAAAATAAGTATAACACAATAGAAGACTTTAATACCTGCACAGTATAGATTAAATTCATGTAATTTAATCTCTTTAATATGTTCCAATGTTAACTTAAAGACAGTACAAAATATAAACTAAGCTAAGGAGTTCTAAGGAAAGATTATCTTTCTCACGGGCTTCTGTATAATGTTCATGGATTTTTAAATTTCAAATAAAAGTGATCAAAGCAAGTTAAAAAAATGAAAGGAAAAGGAAATAAAGTTCTGATAGACATTAAATTGTTTAGAGAGAGAAATCTCAGCTCTTTATTTAACCATTTGACTTCAATTAAGTTAGAACTTATTATCATTATTATTTATACATGCAATACAATGTTTAATGAATGTTGAATTCAGTTTTAATGTTCTTTAATGTAGAACTTTCTTCAGATGGCATGATAGTGAATTTAATTGTGTGATTCAGAAAAGTGAAAATAAATTTCTCTAATTAATGAAATAAAATATTTCTGAAGTGTGACTTATATCCCAATTAAACCTTTTATTTCTGACATTTTAACATTATTCTGGTTTTAGTTTTCTTTTTATTTAAAATGCCAATGCTATCATGCAGTGTTTAGGTTTTTCTAATAAAAATGTATTTAATTGCAGTGCCACTTCAACCTTTAATACACTTGTGACCCAGCTGTAAAAATCTTCAATTTGTTTTCCAGGGTGGGAAAATTCCCATAAGGTGGACAGCCCCAGAAGCTATCGCCTACAGAAAATTCTCCTCAGCAAGTGATGCATGGAGCTATGGCATTGTCATGTGGGAGGTCATGTCCTATGGAGAGAGACCTTATTGGGAAATGTCTAACCAAGATGTAAGTGCCATCCGTAGTTAACCGCCACTTTGTGAGTACAGACACATTATCAATGATGAAGAAACACCATTTGTCCTCACTCAGATTAGCCCTTATCTTCCTGAGAGTTGTCCAGGGTTTGTGGCTGAAGTTGACTAGCCTTTCACTCCGAGCTGTGTTTGGTGTGGTAAGGGCCGGCTGATGGGCTTTGTCATGTAAGTACCTATCCATGTCTTACATCTAATACTGAACACACATGTGGTTCTAAGGAAGCCTGACTGTGCTATGCAACAGCCTTGCCCTACAAGTATCAAAAAACAAAGAATAATGTTTACCTTTCATTTCTTCCTTAGGGCAATTTAATGTAGCACTGTGAAGAGCAAATTAATTTAGGAGAAAATTTAGCAGAAAAATATTAAATGCTTTCAGGCAATGTGTTGTCAATACATCATCTAATACTATGGTTCTTTGGAGATACATGACCCTTTTTGCAATCTATTTTACCTGTAAAAGTTACCTTGCTGCTGCTACTGCTGCTAAGTCGCGTCAGTCATGTCCAACTCTGTGCGACCCCATAGATGGCAGCCCACCAGGCTCCCCATCCCTGGGATTCTTCAGGCAAGAACACTGGAGTGGGTTGCCATTTCCTTCTCCAATGCATGAAAGTGAAAAGTGAAAGTGAAGTCACTCGGTCGTGTCCGACTCCTAGCGACCCCATGGACTGCAGCCCACCAGGCTCCTCCATCCATGGGATTTTCCAGGCAAGAGTACTGGAGTGGGGTGCCATTGCTTTCTCCAAAAGTTGCCTTGGTGGCTAATAATATTATATAAGAGGGTAGTTCGCACACATTTGACCTCTATGGACTGTTGGACGTGGTAGAGACAGTAGTCAAAATATGCTAGAATCCTGACAATGCAAGTGAATGTGCTGTCAGATCTGCAGATACATTTTCATACCCCATTACCTCAGCCCAGAATCCAGACGCTGTCCACTCACCTGCCTTCTTCGAAGTATTTAACAGTTTCTGAGACAGTGGTAATGGGAAGTCAACTCTGATGGGATTCTGAATGTTCTCAGATGGAAACAAAGACTGTGTGGGTATGGATTCTTTAGAAAATCCATAGACGTAGTCAACTCTTGTCACATCTCTTCTGTTTTTTCCATTCAACTGCTTGAGCCTCACCTCCACACTTCATACTCATTATCCCATCCCAACCTCAAGTGGTCCAAATATCTTAAAGGTTTGTTCAGTGACAGAGAAAGGTTAATCCTTTTAAATGCTGGACACCAATAAGACTGGGTTTTGGTTAGCTCACCATGACTTTTATTTCTCCCTGACTTGAAGTGTTAATTCCAAAGCCGAGTGCCTGCTCTTGTGCCTACTGACTCTGGAGAATGCCAGGTCCAGAACCTACATGTAGCAGGTTCAAGATCATCAAACGCTGTGCAACCATGCTCTTTAAAGCCCTTCATAAAAACACAAAGCCAGGTGGCTTAGTCCTGCAGAGCATTTTCCCTTAAGTACAGAGTGTGGCATGACCAGCGAACTTTGATACACTCCCAATATTTAAACTTTTTTAGATCCAGGCCATTTACTGTCCCTAAAGGAATTTTATTTGAAGGACCTTGTTGCTCTTTCCTGCCTCTGGGCCTTGTTTGGAGCAACTTGTGTCCATCTCTGCTTCTTAAAATTGAATCTCAAGAGCAGAAATTCATCCCTTCACTCCCAGGAAGAACTCATCTTTTTTTAACCAGCTATCCAAGGTAACAGACACCCTGGATTTAGTCACCATAGTTCCTACTCTACTCTTAACCCAAAATAAGGCTTGCCTGCTTGTCCTACTATGACATGACTGCTGCTGCTGCTGCTGCTGCTAAGTCACTTCATTTGTGTCCAACTCTGTGCAACCCCATAGATGGCAGCCCACCAGGCTCCGCCATCCCTGGGATTCTCCAGGCAAGAACACTGGAGTGGGTTGCCATTTCCTTCTCCAATGCATGAAAGTGAAAAGTGAAAGTGAAGTATAGGCCATTCAAGCAAATCTCTAAAATAAAAAGTCCTCCTCCAGATGAATGAAAATCCTCACTGCACAGAAGAGCCCTCAGTTCAAGTACCTTCCTTAACTGGTGTTCCATATAGTCCTTATCTTAATCAGTTCTCTGTCAGACCTAAAATAAAAAATTACCTATCTCAGAGGACTCCAAACTTTACTAATAATATACCCTTGCCGGTAAAAATTTCTTGAGCATTCACAACTGACATATGTGTATTTATCTGCACATTATATACAAGTCCTACTGTACTAATACATTCATTTTTTGTTTAAAAAGTAATTTGTTGAGTATCTTCTCAGGAAGTAGAGATACAAAGGAAAACAAACTGGATGGACCTTTTATGAAACTGAGGTTTAGGGAGGTGACATGATTTCCCTAGAATCACATAGTAAGTGCTTTGACAGTGATACTAAAAAAAACAATTCTAATAACCTTCTAGAAGTCATGGGCAAGGAGGAGGAAAGAGGAAATAACTGCCTCTTTCATGGTGGTTTAGTTTATGTCCGTAGGCCAGTGATTTCTTGCCCTCATTGAGTTTATATTCTAGCAAGAGGGAAACAGACTTTACACAAAGTAAATCAGTAAAATATGTAATATGTAACATGATCATTAGTGTGTGGGGAGAGAAAAGTGAGAAAGGATAAGAAATGTTAGGAATTTGATTTTAAATATATAAATACATTGCCAAATACAGTTGTAAAAGTCATTTCATTTTGATCATAGAAGTCAGAGTCATTCTTATTAGACATGCATAAATAGTCTTTCTTACAGTAAGACGGGGCTTCCCAGGTTGCACAGTGGTAAAAATTATGCCTGCCAATATGAGGGATGCAAGAGACTTGAGTTCAATCCCTGGGTCAGAAAGATTTTCTGGAAAAGGAAATGACAACCCACTCCATTATTCTTGCCTAGAAAATTCCATGGACAGAGCAGCCTGGTGGGCTTCAGACCATGATGTCACAAAAAGTTGAATGCGACTGAGCTCATGCATGTGTGCGTGCACGCGCACACACACACACACACACACACTCTTGTATAAGACAGATAAACATAAAGAGAAGTTCTATTATTTTTTTATGTCTCCTGGATTATCATTTTACCACATGGGGTACTTTGTACCACCAGTTTGGTAACCACAGCCACCATTAGGTAGACTATAATTCAGCCATGAAAAGTGCCTCAGTTTCATGACCAACAAATATAATAAAAGGATGAGGTTAAATGATATTTAATATCCTTTTAACAGTAACATGCTATGTCTTTATAATCTCTGAAGAAATAATTATCATATTTGTCTCAGCAAAGAAATAGTTCACATCATTCTTTTCTTCAGTTTAGGAATTTCTGTGAGGGTACAAGAATCCGATAGAACCTCCACAGAACAGAGCGTGTACAAGTGTAGATCCAGATGACAAGACAAATTTTCTAGGAGAGCAACTTCTGAGAGAAAAGGCCCAAAGGCGTAATTTCCATCACAGACCCCCTTGTAAACGGTCCTTAGTTGCTGCCTAGAGCAGTCCAAAATCTGGTGTCAGCTCCTCCCTTCCTGGATCATGTCCAACAGTTTACCCAGTCATTCTGGCCATGTGTGTTGATGATCTGTGTCCAGGATGAGCATTTAGAGAGCGATTCTGTCTGTTAAACCTCATATGGCCATAAAGACCATATCTGGAATCAGAAGAAGTTGCTGCAGCCAGGAATAGACTCCTGACATTAAGCCCATCTTCATTCATTCTGTGTTGTCAGTGTCCACAGTGCAAGGCTGAAGGCTCCCTCCACCCAGTGCTTTGTTGTTTTTCAAGGACTAGATAAGAGCTAAGCTAGTTCTTTTCATGGCCTTTGAGTGGCTACCAAAGAATATGTAAGCAAGAATTGGAAACAAGGAGGAGAACAGAAATTTCTGAGGGGAGGGAAAAATGCCAAACCCTTGAGGTCCTCAGATCAATATAAGAGAGGAAAGTACTAAGAGCTAAAATCTTTTATGTATTTTGTGAATATATTTCCTGCTGCAGTGAAGAGAGTTGAAATTCTGTTTAGCTTAACATATTGGAAGTCAGTGTATCTGTGACAGATCCTGTAACCAGAATTTCTGTTTGAAAGCAGAAATAGCTTAATCAAAACTTTCTGAGCTGCTCTCTCCAAATACTGGTTATTTCCTATTTGTCCTGAATTTCTCATGTTTGGTCAAAGTTCAGTCTTGTATTTGACTTTCTGTAACCACGGTGTGTTTTAAATAAGAAAAGTCATTTTTAGACAATAAAAGTTCAACTATTTTCTGTTTGAATATTTTATATTTTTATTACATTTTGTGGAGTTTAATTTAAGGGCTTAGCTAAATATGGAATGTTAACATGGTTTAGGATTTTAAATGAGTTTAGGAAATTTCAGGTAGTTTTTATGAGGTAGTCCCTTCATTCTGCAGACTGTGGCATATTTTATTGCAATGAACAATTCTGAGTTTGCATAGTCTATTTTAGTGAATAATATAATGAGTTTCCCAAAGGTCAGTAGTAATGTACATTAGGGAATATACATAAGGAAATGAGAAAAAGCAGTGCAGAAGACTAGTCCATGTATGGCCTACCAAGCATAACAGTAGATGCCATCTGCTTAGCCATTCAGCAGTTACTGACTAAACTCATGCCAGTCACTGGGCATGTGGGTAGTTCTGGAGAACTTGAAAATCCAGCCCTCACTCTCAAGAAGCCCTCTGTGTAGGTGAGAAGATGAAGTTCTGGCATTTCTAAGTCATGCTCCTGCCCCCAAGTAGAATGTATACTCCTCAAGGATAGACTCAGGCCTTCTTTTTTTTTTTTTTAATATAAACAACATTGTGTGAATGCAACATAGTTATTTTTTAACATATGCCCAAAAAAGCATGCATGCCCTATTATTTAAGGTATTTTTGATTATATAAGCTTTCCCAGTGGTTCCACAGGTAAAGAATCTGCCTGCAAAGCAGGAGACATAGGAGACATCGGTTTGATTCCTCAGTCAGGAAGATTCCCCTGGAGAAGAAAATGGCAACCCACCGCAGTATTCTTGCCTGAAAAGTCCCTTGGACAGAGAAACTCGAGGGCTGCAGTCCAAAGGGTCACAAAGAGTTGGACACTACTGAGCAACTAAGCACAAGCAATTATAAAAAGCACCTGATACATAGAAGGTATTTAATTAATTGGTGGTAATAATCATAGCTTGCAATTTCTGAATTTACTGTGAGTCAATTATTTTAGATTATTGACTCATTTAATCTTCAAAATAATTCTCTAAGGTTGAAACTATTTTTATTCCCATTTATAGATAAAAGGCTTTCTAGAAAATTTAAGCAACTTACCCAAGGTTGTATGTTAAGTCACTTCAGTTGTGCCTGACTCTTTGAGACCCTGTGGATTGTAGCCCACCAGTCTCCTCTGTCCATGAGATTCTCCAGGCAAAAATACCAGAGTAGGTTGCCGTGCCCTCCTCCAGGGGATTTTCCTGACCCAGGGATCGAACCTACTTCTCTTACGTCTCTTGCATTGGCAGGTGGGTTTTTCACCACTAGTGCCACCAGAGAAGCCCCAACCCCTGATAGAACTGAAGTTGGAGACCCCTGTTTTCCCCAAAGTGTGTGCTTTTACCCCTGAGCTATACTGTAGAAGTCTTAATTTTCAAAGGAGTCTCTATACCACACAAGCTCTATGAAATGAGATCAAAGCATCTTTAATTATGTATGCCTCTGTGTCACAGTAGAAGTGTTTCTATTATTTCCTATCAGCAAGAATGTGGATTGACTCACTGTTGTTTGAAAGTATAAATCTTTTCAGCAGTACTTTTTGTCTTGATGTTAAAAATTTATAAAATGTACTGTATTATATTTCTTAACAATGTTTAAGGCAGTAGCTTAAAATAAAATTCTAATGGTCCACATATTTAGCCTATTACCAGAAACATGCCACAGGCACATTGAAGGCACAAATTTCCTCGCTATTTTCTAAGATTTTTAACTTTTTTTGTAATGTATCACAGTATAATGTTTTATGTTATTTGCATCCGAGTTCAAGATAACTGTTGTTTACTACATAATAGGAGTACATTGTAATGCTAGGAGCTATACTGGCTCCAAAGATGACACCAGGGGTATTGTAGTTCTTCCAACACTTATATTATGGAATGTGCTTAACTGAAGAAAATGCAAGCAAAACATGAACAGCAGGCAACATTAAGTAACCAAATCCCCACAGAGCTAATATGTCGGGGAAAAACTTGCAGCACGTAAATGAGGGGCGACTTTGCTCAAACAAATGATCTGAATGCAAGACTAGAGACTTGGGTTTTGTCTGTTTTGTTTTTCCCTAGCATATTTTTTTTTTTTTTTAAAGAAAGAAAAAATTCACCTGGAAGCAGTTTAAAGCCCAAATGCCTCCTGGGTATGGTATCATTTAGGCATATGCTACTAAGCCTGTTCAATTTCCCAAAAAGAGAACCGCTATCAGAGAATATCTCGTTTGAAGTTTACTAGGAAACATAATGCTGCCTCAGTGTTTTTGTATTTTTTCTTCTCCTTACTTTTCAAAAGGTTTTATATAATAGTGAATTTTGCTTTAGATTGCTTTCTGAAGCTTACCTGAAGAAAAACAATACAATTCAACTTTAGGATTTTTAATAGATGATGTGGTTGGAAATAACCTTTGACCTTATCTGAATTGGTTCCTCTTTTCAAAAGTTGAGAAGGAAGAAAATTACCTTTTACCATATTTCTTGTTTGTCTTCATAATTCTAAAACCTTTCTCAATTATAGGTCAGTATTTTAGCCAAGAATGGTGGATATATAGAATCCACTTACCTTCAAATGCAGTATGATTTTGTGATTCAGAGAGTCCAATCATTTTCAATTTTTGTTTCTGATTAGATTTTCAAAACTCTGCTTTATTATGTAATGGTCCTTGTGTAATGATCTGTATAAGATACAGTAAATTGCTAAAAGCCCATTCCCATTATTTCAACCTTCCATATTACAGAGGGAATTTTTGTACTTATTTGAATATGTTTCTACCAAAGCAATTTTCAAAATGACCTTTTCCTCATTTTTTTAAATAATTCCTCATATTGGTACATAGGCAGGAGCAACATTTTAATTAAATATACACTAATTACACTAGCATAACGCATGTCTGATACAGAAACAAGAGTAATAGGGGATATTGTGAGATTCAATCTGTCACCATTGCAAATAATTCAAATAGTAAAGTTCCAAGTAGAGGAAACCAATAACCAGTATGCTACTACCACAGTGTAATTTTCAAGGGAATTCTTTTTTTTTTGCTGAAAGTATATACATACCAGAAACATTTTCATAAAAAAATTAACTATACCTTCCATTTCTGTTTGGAAGAAATTTACAATCTTTTGCTCTTATGATTTTTTATAATTCTTTGTTCTCTTTTAAAGCGTATTTATAAAGAGGGCATCTTAAAATACTCTTTTACTGTATACTCATAAACTATGTTTCCAAAGATTTTAGGTATTTTTGCATGCGTGTGTGTTTGGTCATGTCCAGATCTTTGTGAATCCATGAACTGTAGCCCTCCAGGCTCCTCTGTCCATGGGATTTCCCAGGCAAGAATACTGGAGTGGGCTGCCATTTCCCTGTTCAGGTTGGGTATTTTTTATGGGCCCTTAAAGTTGCCTGTTATCTTTCTAAAATTGAAATGGTGCACCAGTGAAGAAATGTTTGTTTTGAGTTGTTTTTTTTTTTTTTTTCCCCAGAGAGGACTTGGAAATATGGGCCTGAGTTTTAAGAATGTTGTCTTCTCATTTCAAAAATGTTGATTTGGAATATGTCTTTACATTGTTTTTATATTTCAAAAAATATACTTTGTTGGTGGGAACCTTCCTAGTAAAGAATATCTTGGCCTGCCAAATCTTCCCAATCTTAGTTTACAATGATATACTTTGGCCCATCTGGATTTTTGTCTCCCTACACTTGGAGCTCTGTGGGAAACAGTCCTTTCAAGGTATGCCAAGTCTAGATTTGGCAGTCAAAGAACTTTGAAATCAAGAGATGTTACCAGAGATCCTGTAAATTAAGCCTTCAGTTTCACTGACCCTAGAAATACAGCTTTTTGAGCTGAAAGGCACTGTCACAAGCACTGAATCCAGGCTCTTTTTTTTTTTTTTTTTTCTCTCTCTCTCTTAATGAGGAGACAGAGAATTGCCCAAGCACAGAGCTTGTTAGTGACATTTCAGACTCCAGGGCAGTTCATGTGACTCCTTCACTAATGCTCATTCCACTACTTACACACTGAAGCATAGTTGCATAGAAAGTTTTAATTATCTCAGTCTCAAGAAGTATGACTTTCAACTGTTAGGGCGGAAGATTTTCCAAACCATAAAACATATCATCAGCAACCTTTTAATCTATAAGAGGGCTACACTTTCTATAGTCCCCCATTTTGTCCACTCATTCAGCAATCTGACCGGTGTCTTACTGAGGATGAACATTCTCCATTTTTATAGGTCCTTGACATTCTATTGAGACTTCCGTAAAATAAGATTGGAGAACTGTCTGAAGTATAGGGTTTTAAAAAATTGTTTATCTTAAAGTTAGAAAGGAAATGTTATGTTTCCATGCCCTAGTGATTTACAAATTATAAATTAGCCTCAGAAGAAGTGTTTTCTGTCTGTATCTTATTCTTTCACCACTCTTATGTGCTTAGTCTCTCAATTGTGTCCAACTCTTTGCGACCCTGTGGACTGTAGCCCACCAGGCTCCTCTGTCCATGGGATTCTCCAGGCAAGAATACTGGAGTGGGTTGTCATTTCCTCCTCCAAGGGATCTTCCCAACCCAGGGATCGAACCCACATCTCCTGTGTCTCCTGCATTGCAGGCAGATTCTTTACCTGATAAGCCATCAAGCGGCATGTTCACCACTCTATCCCCCTTTGTTTTTTTCAGTGTACACTGATTTTCATTTGAGTTTTGATTGCTTTCCACTGAATTATAATTTCTGTATGTTGAAAAATATTGACTAAGAGAGTAGGGATAAGATTTTAAATGTGATTTACTTATAACCACTTCTTTCCCTTCTTTTTTCTTTCCTTCTTTTCCCTGTGCAGTCACAACCTTTAAATTGCATATCAGAAAACTACATTGCCAGGGCTTTCAGTTTTACTGTTCTATAAATCTGAATGTCTTCATATCTCTAAGTAATCATCTCACGAAAAGTAAGGATATACTGGGACTCTGCTTCACCATCCACATTCAACTTGAAATTACAAATTTTCCACAAAGTCATGATGAATATTTAGGGAGAAGACAAAAATAGAATCATTTCACATTCCATTTACTATTGTACATTTAAGCCCTTGCTAAAATTTTGAGACAGTTTGTTTTAAAAGGAAGTATGAATAACTAAATTCACTGTGCTTCTCTTTGAGAGATATTGAGCAGTGTTATAACATAAAAATGGGATTACCTGCACAGCCCAAACATTTCTTGTTCAATGGCATTGTTCAGGGATATCTCAGTATCTTCCTATTGACTGTCTGCTCCTTGTTTGCCTCGTTTAATAAAAGGTTCACATTGTCTTCTTTGATTCAGAAACCTTCAGCGCAACTGGAAAACTCATCAGATTCAACAAGAGCAGAACAGTCTGCTACGTGCCCCAACTGAGCCTAGTGTTGATTCTAGGATGCTAAAAATTGTAGTGTCAATGATGAGGAACCAGTATGATCTATTTAGAATAACCCACCAGGTTTTAGATAATAACTTCTGACAAAATCTAATTCCTTCTACCTCTGCACAGAAGTTATCACTGCAGTCATTTTCATATTTTTTCACTTCACTTTAATTTTCTTCTTACACTTTAAAATAAGGGTATAACCTTGCATAATTCTTCTCCAAAGGATGACAGCCTACAACTATCATAAAACCATACTACTAACAAAATTCTCTCTAGTAATTATCACCCCTTCATATCCTAAAACAAATCTCATTTAGTCTTTTAGACAAAGCACTCCATATGCTGCTGGCTGCCTGTCAGTTCTTAAGTAGGGAACCAGAAATGCCTATAAAACAAAACTTCCCACAAAAGACATGTTTATGAGGATAAAGGTTAATAGACAGCTGCCATAGATCACATATATGACAAGTGAAGTTCACTCTTTGGTTTGACAAGGCATTGTTTTAGATGCCGGGAACTCATGGAAAAAAGAAATAGTTCCTGCTCTTGAACTCGGCTTGCCCAGCTCAGAGAGTGCAAGTATTTTGTGGCCAAAGCAGAGGAGAAGCAGGACCATGCCAGAGGTGAGGATTGAAAACCTGGGTCATAGTGAGCCGCTGCAGAATTCCAGATATGGAAGGAGTGTGATCACAGTTTCACATCAGCAGGATTGCTTCAGGTGCACTGCAGGAGTTATTGAGGGAATTAGAGGGGAGACAGAAAGACTAGTTAAGTGTCTGTTGCAGTGATCAAAATGAAAAATAAATCATTTGAAAAGAGGATTTGAAAATGGGCTGTATTTAAAGTATATGAACTTTAAATCAACATCTAAGTTAGTTTTGAGCACCAGGAAAGACAGAAGCCTAGAGGACCCACTGATCTCTAACTTAAATCACTGAAAAAAGAATGCTACCCTTTTCAGAGGACAGAAATGCCAAACTTAGGAACAAGGTTAGTTTTGAACAACAGCAAAAGAAAAAAAAAAAAAAATCATGTCACCTGCATGACAACTTTATGAAGTGGGATATCCCAGAGACAGTAGATGTAGAAATCTTGAGAGAAAGCCAAACCGGAGCTACAAGAATGAAAGTCATCAGCAGTGGGTGAGAGTGAAAGCATGGAGTGTGTAAATGTCTACGAGAAGCTCAAGAGTTAATTCTAGGGGATGAGTCTGGAATGCAGCACAAGACTCAGGACAGGTTTTTTTCTACCACTGTCGTGATTCAGAGGCTACCAAGGTGATAATATTGGTCCAGTCTTCAGGAAATTACTAGCTATGTGAATCTGACACAATCTGTTCATCAGTTAGAGCTTCAGATTTCTTACCTGCAAAATATGTATAACCACACTCACATAGAAGGTAAGCTATGTTAAAATACCTAGCCCAGAAATTGACATATAATAAGCTCTCAAAGTTTCATATTTTAACTTGAATCAGAAACCAGAAAGCTCATAGAAAATTTAACTCATGATCACTCCAGCCCCAAAATGGCTCCTCCTCCTTTGTTTCCTTGACCAAGCCAAAACCCTAGAAGTCAATCTTCTCTTCTCCCTCTACTTCCCTGTCTAATCTCACCTGAGTCCTACATTCCTGTCAAGTCAATCTACTGCTTGTACCCTATGGCCTCTGCTTCAACTAAGGCTATCTTGACTTCTTGCCTGGATCACTGCAAGCCTCCTTCCTGGCCTTCCCTGTCCTCCCACTCTTATAGTACAGCCAGAGTGAGCTTCCAAAAGGCAAATCTAATGCCATCTACTTGCCAAAACCCTTCTCCCCTTTGCATAAAGTCTGTATTTATAGCATGAAAAATCATTCATGATCTCAAGAAACGTAGTTTTTACTTAACTTTCCAGCCTCAAATCTCACCATTCTTCTCTTTGAGGAATCTGGTCTAGTTACAGAAATCTACTTCAATTCCCTAATTAGATCACATCTCTTCTCTTAGACCCATCTAATCTCATGGACCCTGCTACCTTCTACATTCAGTTCACCTCCTCTGAGAAGTCTCCCAAAGGCTCAGATAGGTTCTCTTCTGACAAATTTCCATGACTCCCTGTTCTACATGGCATGTTCCATATTCATTAGATTATATATTTGATCACCTTCATTAGATTATATGTTTCCTAAAGACAGAGATGTTTCTTACTCATTATGCTATCCCTTATACATGGTATGTTTAATAGTACATTTTAAGTGATGAATATTTATCTCTTTGGATAAATAAAAAATCCATTAGAAATATGTTGTATCTTTTAACCATTTTTGAATCCTATTGCTCAAGTTTCTTCTCTAGCTCCTTGGTCACCTTCATTAGATTATATATTTCCTAAAGACAGAGATGTTTCTTACTCAATATGCTATCCCTTATACATGGTATGTTAATAGTACATTTTAAATGATGAATATTTATCTCTTTGGATAAATAAAAAATCCATTAGAAATATGTTGTATCTTTAAACCATTTTTTGAATCATATTGCTCAAGTTTCTTCTCTAGCTCCCTTCTAATTCAAAACTTTTAGGTGTGTAGTGTTTGCCAGTTGAACTTCTCTATGTTTCTTTCCTTGTTTGTAAAGTGGGGATAAAAATAGTACCTACCACATAATATTACTGTGAGGATTAAAAGAGTTGACACATGTAAATCATTTAGAAATAGCACCTGGAAGTAGTCAAGAGCTCTCAATAATTGTTAGTAATTACTATTGTCACTGTTGTTGTTATTAGCATTTCCTCTAAGGTGGGACCTTCATGACTGACATCTGTCATGAACCAGGGCTCAGGACAAATTTCACAAAGTCACAAGTTAAAGAACAGGGAAAACTTTAAACCTAGAGGTCAGCAAGGAGAAATGTCATGAGTCCCCAAGTCTCCCAGTATCCCCACGGAAAGGCATGGTGGGACTAGACACTTGCTTAACACATTGTAGATAAAGGTTCCAGGTGAAGGACCCCACTTTCTTGTCACTGTCTCTTCCTACAGGATACTCATGAGAACAACTTTGTCAAAAGAGAATAGACAGCTTGCTTGGCACCAAGCAATCTGGATTTGGGTGTCAACTGTTTATAGGAGTTGTCTGGAAAAGTCAGCTCTCCAGCAGCTAAGGATGTTTGGGTCATGGGAAACAGTAAACCTTATGGACAGGAGGAAAAAGCCACCAGTCTTTACAGGAATCTGACTTTGGGTCCAATGCCTTCATCTTAGAGAAGAACATGACCCTGTCTCACTCATTGTCCAGCCAAACCAGAGAGAAATCAGGAGATCATTTTGAACAATAATGCTTGATGTCCCAATTTTTTATGAATATTTCTTTCTGAGGCACTTCAAATGCTGACTTGCTTCTGCTTTGACTCCCTCTTGGGTAGTTGAAACTCCAGATTTTCTAAGAGTCTGCTCCTATATCAAGACAAACCCCCAAATTTCCTCAAATAGCTTTTGTTTTGGTCAATAACATTAATTAATGCATCAGGTACCATAAGTAGGGATAAATATACAAAATATAGACATGAAATTCCTGCTTTCAAGTATATTTCACCTGAGAAGAAGCAGGTGAAAAATTATAATACAGTGTAATAGATGCAATAATAGAAATGTGTACAGGACTCAGAAGCAGTCAGAAACTACTCTGTTCAGCCAGAGATTACATTTTGCAAACTAGGAAGTAAATATGTTTTTGATTTATCCTTATTACAAAACTTAGGATTGGATTTGAAGTCCAGTTAGCAGATATACAACAAAAGATAAAATGGTAATCATCACTCCTAAAATTGATATAAAACAATTGGTATAAAACAGGAGAGGAAGACATTTTCATGAGAATTGAAAAGCATTCCTGCGGACTAGCCAGAGGACACGTTTGGAAGCTATAAGGAACTAAGTTCAGATTTCAGCTCTGCTGCCTATGCTGTGTGAATTTAGGCAATTTCCCTAACTTATCTGAGTCTAAATTTCCTCATTTAAGAATAAGGATAATAATAACTACCATATTGAGTTATTTTAAGCAGTAAATGATAAAAACATGCAAAGCATTTAGCACATGATACTTAATAAAGGCAGCTAATTTTTTTCTCAGACTATAACTTCACTTGTCATCTATTCTATGCACTTATAATTAGGTAACTCTGAAATTACATAGAGAGGTCTCTTGGGGTGGGATTTTAAAGTCTTTCTATAATGGAATTCTATCCTGTTTTTCTTAGTTACTTTTTAAAGCTATCCACAGTAGTTTTGATGCACTATAAGCATTTTTATACATATCCTGTTTTACTAAAATGTGTTGCAAAATGTGTTAAAATTCAGGCCTAGTCAGTAGCAAAAATAGAAAACAGATAAGAAAAAGCATCATATTTAATAATAGATATACAATGAACAGGAAAAAAAGCTAATATTCTGATACGTTAAAGTGTTCTGGTCACAGACACTGATGGGATTATGAAAAATTACCTATTTCTAAAAAGCTAAGCTTAACAATTAAGAGGAGGTTCCTGCAGCCTATTATTGCTTCTTTTTACAGACTACTTCTAGCATAAATTATTGATATCTTAGAGTCATGTCAAATGGTGTCACATAAAAAAGAAAATGAGTTTTTTTTAATTATAGAAAGTGAAAATGCATAGAGGGTGCTACAATAAAGACAACATTGATAACAATATTTACATTTGCATTTTTGTATTTTTATTGTTGGCGTGGGGAAGAGATGAGATTGCTTCTCTGTAAATATCAGGCTGTCCCTCAATTTTCCCATGTCAAAAATACAGAAAATAAACCCTTTCTTTTGTCTTTTCCCCAGAGATAATGTAAGAATAGTTAAATGAATACTTTTGAACTCTTCATTTAAAAATAAACTACATAAATTCCAGGTCAATTTTACTGCATGATTAGGAAATTCCAGTGGATTATATATTAAAAAGATAAATAGTAAATATCTTACCTTATCTTGATGTGATTTCTTAAGTACGAAAAAAATAATTTATTGTTACTGTCATCTTGTTGTTACTCTTAACTTTGGCTTCTTAAGAGATTCCTTTCCCTAGAGCTGCATTGTCCTATATAGTAACCACTTGCCCCTGTGGCTATTTAAAATGTGAGGTCAATTAATTAAAATTAAGTGGAAGTAAAATTCAGCTCCTCAGTCTTACTAGCCACATTTCAAGTGCTCAACAGCCACATGACCACTTGCTATCACACTGAACAGAGGGAGTATTTCTGTCATCATGGAAAGTTCTGTTACACAGTGCTAGCCCAGAGGATACTCAGGCTAAATGTCCTGTTGCTCTGTGGTCTTAAACTGAACACTGATAGCATTTTGAAGATTAAATTACCTTAGAAATTCTGGAAGGACTTCATAATCATGTCAGTGTGAGACTAGGGGAAAGCCAGAAGTAAGTGAACAGGAATTAAATGGCAAATAAAGAAGAAAGAAGGAAGGATGGCTGCAAAAAGAATATGCACTGACATTATTAGAAAAGAATAAAAAGTGATTCAGGAATTTAGGAAGTACAATTTTACTTATAACATTTGTCACATATGGTTTTTACTAAATGCATCCATATTAGGCTGACTTTCTGATGTCCTAATTGGGTTTTGAGACATTCCAGCTAAATCACACAAAAACTATTTCTGGACATTGTGATGAAATTTAACCTCTCATCTCTATACCACAAGTTTAAAAAACATATTTTTCCTCTCAAGAGGAGTCAGCAGATGCTATGAAGATACTTGTAATTCTTGATCACATTTTTTGTATTTATCCTTGTCTAGACTACATGCACTCACAAGTAGTTTTCATGCTTACCAACGTTTTGGTTTCCACTTCCTGTATAAAGGGAATTATAACTTAGTGTATGTATTGTTTGTCCCCAGAAGTAAGAGGATAACTGTGTATGTTTGCATTTAGGTCATCCTGTCCATTGAAGAAGGTTACAGACTACCAGCTCCCATGGGCTGTCCGGCATCTCTACACCAGCTGATGCTCCACTGCTGGCAGAAGGAGAGAAATCACAGACCAAAATTTACTGACATTGTCAGCTTCCTTGACAAACTGATCCGCAATCCCAGTGCCCTTCACACCCTGGTAGAGGACATCCTTGTGTAAGACGCATAATGTTGATTTTTTCCCTTGACAATCATGATTTCTTTCAGGCTGCAGATAAGACTAACAGATAAAGAGGAGAAAGTTTGCCTTGATAACTGTCTTGGTTGTCTACTTTTTAGGATATTTTATGTAAGCCATATTTATCAGCTGAAAAAGCAGTTTATTAACATTTTTTAAATGATTTTTTTTCCACAAGAAAGCAGTTTCCCCCTTTCTGTTTCTCTATATCTAATCTTTATGAATCCCTTTTTAAATACTTTTCCTTGTGTGGGTCTATAGTATTTATAATTCCTTTCTTGATTTACTGATTTTTCCTTATAAGTAGAATGTGTGTGTGCATGTGTGTGTGTGTGTGTGTGCAGCCTCTTTAATTTTCATGTTCATTCAGTATTCTGTCCCTCTATTTGAAATGGCAAGCAGGACAGGGGCAATTTGTGAATCAGTCAGGAGCAAGGATATTTCCTGCTGATATGATCACATCCAGCTGTTGTTACTTTCCATTGCTAAAACCAGAAAAAGACAGATGACAAGACAAGAAAATGAAAGAGTTCATCTCCCATTTTATAAAAGTCAGTAGACTTGAGAAGATCTACTCACTTCTCTCTGAAAAGCAATGATAAGAGGGCGAGTAGAAAGGGGAAAAAAAAAAAAAACACACTACCATCTATGTCTGAACGTACTACATTTAAAACACTATCAAGTTGAAAATACATTTCTGAATTTAGACCAAATTGGACTTAAACATAACCAAAGCACGTTCAAAGCTTTCTTTCCTGACTCAGGAGATGGCCAATGGGCTATGCAGATGTTCAGCTTTAGGTCAGAAGTTCAAGTCAATGCCAGTTTGAGTGACAATGAGGCCAAAGGCTCTTCAAGGACTCCTCAAAACAAGCCTCAGTTCACAGCAGAGCGCAGAAGAGTTCACCTCTAAATCATTAATTGGCAGCCTCAGTAAAGTGAAGCCAAGCATGAAATAGCTAGAGATTAAACTATTACTCTAGCCGTCTTCCCTCAAGCAGTCCAGCACAGGAAGCTGGAGTGGGGAGGGTAGGGTGGGGGTACCACTTTGGATTTTATCATAAAAGCAATGGGCAGCCCTTGAAGGATTTTAAGCAAGAGAACGGCCTGATCACATTTGCATTTCTGAAACATCACTCCAGGGCTGATTTAAACTGAAAGTGTAAAACAAGGAACAAGACTGGAAGCAGGGGCTGTCAAATGTTTGCAGCAAGCCCAACTAGGAAAGGTCAGGGCAAAGAAACAGGAAGAATGTCACCCTCTGGAACACCAAGAGTTAAGAACTGACCTGGAGAAAAGTATGCAAAGGAGACAGAGAAAAAACAATCAGACAGGTAATGAGGAAAGTAGGAAGGAGCAGTATCCGTAGAAGCCAGAAAGGGAAACAGTTCCAAGGAGTTTAGTGTCCCAGCCTCCACAAAGCACCAGTAAGATAAAAACAAAGTGTGTCCATTGGATTTAACAACTATGCACTTAGGAATGCACGGGTGGCCTTTGCAAGTGCATTTTCAGTAACGTTGTGTAAGATAGACACGATGGGGAGGAATGAACGTGAGGTCAGAGAGACGAACAATACAAAGTACCACGTCCAGTACTGGTTTCTCAGAAAATCTGTCTCTGAAGAGAAAGAGAAGTAGTTGGAGAAAGTGTTTCATGGGCTTTGTTTTTATATGTTTTATTGAAGAGACAAGTATGCTTTAATGTTGGGGAGAAAGCGCTGCTAGGATGTGGATTGAGTCTGAAATGATTTAATCTGGGCATCTTGCGCTACAGGGTGAATGGACTCCACAGCCAGTGCCCGCCAGCGGAACTCTCTGACTGTTCTATGACTGTAGAAGCAGGCAGGTAAGAGCTTTCTTTTTGAAGAAAAGCAGACTGAAAAAAAGAATTCTTCCCTGCTTTTCCAAGATAATAAATGTTCATAATATTGAAAATAATGATAAAGAATCTAAGATAAGAAGATACCACAAAGTACAAATGATCCAGAGCTAAATTCCATATGAGGGCTGGTGTCTGAGGGTTAGGCATTGTGGTTTAACGGGGTGTGTGCAGTAAGGCCAGAGAAAGGCAGGCTCCGTGATGGCCCATCACAGGCAGGCCAGGAACTGGGCTTTATAGAAAGTTAGCAGTTTATGGCACCCCACTCCAGTACTCTTGCCTGGAAAATCCCATGGATGGAGAAGCCTGGCGGGCTGCAGTCCATGAGGTCACTGAGAGTTGGACACAACTGAGAGACTTCATTTTCACTTTTCACTTTCATGCATTGGAGAAGGAAATGGCAACCTACTCCCGTATTCTTGCCTGGAGAATCCCAGGGACGGCGGAGCCTGTTGGGCTGCTGTCTGTGGGGTCGCACAGAGTCAGACACGACTGAAGCGACTTAGCAGCAGCAGCAGCAGCTTTAATTGAGTTCTAAACTCTAATCTTTGGGGATCCAATTGGAAGTCTTTCTGACTGATTTGCTCTCCTTGTTTCTGACAAAGATATATATGCTACAGACTTTGCTCTCAGTGTACTTTTGTTGGGAAACAAAAGGAACCAGAGTTATACAGGTATCATGCCTGAACCTTTATCAGCATTCTTGTTTTCAAAGCAGCCTGAGTGAGTTACCAGTTTCTACCCCCTCACTCCCAGTGCCATCCACCTACCCTGATCCTAGAGCACTGAGACTGCCTGGGGAAAAGAGATGTGGTAGGTTGAAGGACGGCAGTGTTAGCAACAGGATGCCTGGTTTGTTTTATGCTTACAAAGCCGTGACATTGCCCCTCCACCCCAAAAATTCCAAAGCCTAGTCTCCCTTCGCCGAGTGATGTTGGACTAAGGAGATGCGATAGAGCATAGAATTGCAGTCTGTCCTGCCATGTACCTCTCAAAGGTGAAAGCGTCTAAGAGCATAATCCACAACAGCTCCTATTAAACTCTCCTGTACCTCTTTCTCTACGATCCCCTCCTTCCAAGTGTCTCTCACATTCCTGCACTGACATAACTCTCTCACCCACTACGTCCCCATGGTTTTTATTCCACTCTAATTGCTTTTTTTCTCAAGAATTCACCCAAGAAGCTTTTATCTGTTCTCTTGACAGTGTAGTAATAGGGGAAAAAAATTAAGGTGATGAAAAGGGAGGAGGAAGGCTGAAACCCACAGCTTAATAATTTTATATGAGTGATACTGGAAATTTCATAAACATTAATTTTTCTTTCAAAAGACAGTATACCCAATAGAAAATATCATTGGTCAGAGAAGGCTTTTATTATTTGAAACAGCCATTCCAAATAATGCTGACTTTTTTGTGCCTGACACACCCCCATGGTAGTATTCAGAGCTCTGTGAAATCCCCAGTCTTCTTGCTTTCTCTCCTATTCAAGAAAGTATATGGATATATAGATGAGGCTGCAGTCCATGGGGTTGCTAGGAGTCGGACACGACTGAGCAACTTCACTTTCACTTTTCACTTTTCACTTTCATGCATTGGAGAAGGAAATGGCAACCCACTCCAATGTTCTTGCCTGGAGAATCCCAGGGACGGGGGAGCCTGGTGGGCTGCCGTCTCTGGGGTCACACAGAGTCGGACATGACTGAAGCGACTTAGCAGCAGCAGCAGCAGCAGCAGCAGTGATATTATAAGTATAGACTTAAATCCAATTGATTGTAAAAAATAATTTGAGAAAGTCCCTTAGTAATATAAGCAGTCATCCTCTCATGAATGAATTTCAAGGTAGCTTCACTTTCATTCACAGTACAATGATACCTTATAACTTCCTTTCAAAGTATCTGTAGCTTTCACATGATCCCCAGCCCCTGGGAGAAAGACCCAGCTTGAGGCCAAGGCTCCATAGAGAATGGCAATAGGAGCAGTGCCTGGCCAGGCCCCTTGAAATACCCCTATTCCCTTTCCCCTGACCCTCAGGATCAATCTTAAAGTTACTCTCAACCCCAAGCAAACATATTACCATGGGATCCAGAATTACTCTGGGGCCCAATAGTTCAATAGTACAAAGTGGCTGTCACTCACGCCACCCACATTGTCCTACACACTCACTCTCCAACCTCTTCAAGCTCTAGCCCTGTTTCCTCTAGACACCAGAACCTTCCAAGCTGGCCAGTGCCATTTTGGACAATGCTGCAGTGCAATAGGAAAATAGCGCTTTCTTCCAGTCCCTGCGCCAGATCACCAGAATGTCACTGATAATTTTACAGATTATGGGCTCCTTGAAAGCATCAGCTATAAGGTAGCATTCAGAATAAGGCAGCATTTGACCAGATGGACCAGTCCATGACAGAGATCATATTTCACCCAAGCCAATGCAGAAAGGAATATTCTCATTACCTGCTGGGCCATAGTTAAGGATTTAATAATATTTAAGTTCTTAGGAACTGGAACCACCACTTGCCTTGGTACATATAAGTCAACTGTTGAACTTTCAAGCACTTGATTTCTAGTGATGTATGAACGATGAAGGTAGGGAAAAGCTCAAATCAATATTATCTGCTTTAGAGAACTTCAAGTAAACATTATAAGGCTAAATGGTACTACCTCCTTCCATCCGATTAATAAAGCGCCTATAATGCTATCTTCTGAGGGCAATAACTTTCAACAATTTGATATAAATGCTTCCATACATTTTTTAAAACATCTTGCTAAGTGCTGCCTAGGCTGTCCATAATTCCCACTTGTTAAATTGTTTATAAACCAAGTAATGGACAACTTATTCTGTTTAATTTTTATAACTAGTACTTATAATGTTGTTTCTCATGACAGAGAAATCACAGGCTGGCCAAAACCAATGCAATTGAGTGATAAGCAAAGCTTTGTGGATGAAAGACAGACTATTAAGTATTAATCAGGAAATGTGAAACTTCTACCCATTAGAAAATCTAAATTCAACTCACATGAACTGTTGACACAATATGATAATAATACTGATGCTAATATCAATACTAATACTGATAGAAATTACTATCATCATTATCAACAGTAATTATTACTGCTGCTTGTTGAGAACCTACTATGAGCCAGTCGTTGTACTAGGCATGTTTATCTGTCATGTCATTTAATCCTGTTTTTATCTCCATCCTTCATGTGAGAAATCAGAGACTCAAAAGAGGCTAAATTTCCCAAGGGTACACAGCAAATTTGGAAAACTCAGCAGTGGCTATAGGACTGGAAAAGGTCAGTTTTCATTCCAGTCCCAAAGAAAGGCAATGCCAAAGAATGTTCAAACCACTGCACAATTGCATTCATTTCACACACTAGCAAAGTAGTGCTCAAAATTCTACAAGCCAGGCTTCAACAGTACGTGAACCAAGAATTTCCAGATCTTTAAGCTGGATTTAGAAAAGGCAGAGGAACCAGAGATCAAATTACCAGCATCTGTTGGATCATAATAAAAGCAAGAGAATTCCAGAAATTCTCATTTCTGGAATTGAAATGAGAAGTCAGTGCTTCATTGACTACACCAAAGCCTTTGACTGTGTGGATTAAAAAAAACTGTGGAAAATTCTTAAAGAGATGGGAATACCAGACCATCTAACCTGCCTCCTGAGAAACCTGTATGCAGGTCAAGAAACAACAGTTAGAACTGGACATGGAACAACAGACTGGTTCCAAATCGGGAAAGGAGTATGTCAAGGCTGTATATTGTCACCCTGCTTATTTAACCTATATGCAGAGTACATCATGCAAAATGCTGGGCTGGATGAAGCACAAGCTGGAATCAAGCTTGCCAGGAGAAATATCAATAACCTGAGATATGCAGATGACACCACCCTTATGGCAGAAAGCGAAGAGGAACTAAGAGCCTCTTGATGAAGTGAAAGAGAAGAGTAAAAAAGCTGCGTTAAAACTCAACATTCAAAAAACTAAGATCATGACAAACAGCTGGGGAAACAATGAAAACAGTGACAGACTTTATTTTCCTGGGCTCCAAAATCACTGCACATGGTGACTGCAGGCATGAATTTAAAAGATGCTTGCTCCTTGGAAGAAAAGCTATGACAAACCTAGACAGCGTATTGAAAAGCAGAGCAGACACATTACTTTGCCAACAAAGGTCCATATAGTCAGAGCTATGGTTTTTCCAGTAGTCATAAATGGATGCAAGAGTTGGACCATAAAGAAGGCTGAGTGCCAAAGAATTGATGCTTTTGAACTGTGATGTGGGAGAAGGCTCTTGAGAGTCTCTCAGACGGCCAGGAGATTAAACCAGTCAATCTGAAAGGAAATCAACCCTGAATATTCACTGGAAGGACTGATGCTGAAGCTGAAGCTCCAGTGGTTTGGCCACCTGATGAAAAGAGCTGACTCATTGGAAAAGACCCTGATGCTGGGAAAGACTGAAGGCAGGAGGAGAAGGGGATGACAGAGGATGAATGGTTGGATGGCATCATGGACCCATTGGAGATGAGTTTGAGCAAGCTCCAGGAGTTGGTGATAGACAGGAAAGCCTGGCATGCTGCAGTCCATGGAGTTGCAAAGAGTCAAACACAACTGAGTGACTGAACAACAACAACACACAGCAGGTAATTATTGAGTCAGGAATTTGAGTGAGAGCTACCAACTGCAAAGCCTGTTCTTTCCACTACAGAGTATACAGTCATCCTAAATTGTAAGATTATTTCCAGTACTTCAGTTTCAGAAATATGCTTATTGGAAAACAGATACATTTTTGCATCTCCAGATAAATTTTATCTGGACTTCTTAGACTTCATAGGTGAAGTGTATAAAAGTTCCAAAAAGAATTTGTAGCAGTGCACAACCCGTTATTTTATGTTCTGCTAAGAAAATACAAGGATATAGAACATAAATATGCCCTCAGTCATGGAAATAAGAAGGAAGCATATTGTCTATATATTCCTTCAACATCCTCTTGCAGTGCTCAGCCACTTGAAGAACATTACTTGAAAAAAGAAAATAGTAACTACAACAAAATACAGAAATGACGAAAATGTAGCAGCAACATAGTTCCAGAATTACATCCTCAGGCATTTTTGTAGATTGAATTTTTCCAGTGTTGGCAAATATCTGCTCTGCTTCTTTTCCTTGTTATGGCAAACATTACTTTCTCACAGAGCCCAGATGCTGCCTCTGTATCCTTTTTAAGACCACATTTTGATTACCACTGGCAATGAATTGTTGTTGACATATGAAATGAAATCTATTTCTGTCCCTCTGTGTGTACTTAGTTGTTCAGTCAAGTCTAACTCTTTGCGACCCCATGGAATGTAGCCTGCCAGGCTCCTCTGTCCATGGGATTTTCCAGGCGAGAATACTGGAGTGGGTGGCCATTTCCTTCGCCAAAGGATCTTCCCAACCCAGGAATCGAACCCAAGTCTCCTGTCTCCTGCATTGCACACCAATTCTTTACTCACTGAGCCATCGGGGAATTATTTACATATAAAAAATGGACTTTCCTTGAGGTCCAGTGATGTTACTCAGAGTGTAGTGACCATATGCTAAGAACTCTACTCAGAATGTGGGAAATATTTAAACAATATTATTTCTACCCTGTATCTATCCTTCCTAATATTCAAACATATCTCTAATTTTAAACTGAACAACATAATTTTCAAATTTGCTTTGAATTTCATTCCTTCATACTTTTTACCAGTTATTAGCCTTATTATGAGAATTAAATAATGTCAATAAAAAAACCTGATGACTTACTGAAAATAAAAGGCTGACAAAAAAAATCATGTTCCCAATTTAGCACTGTGGAGAGTCAGATTATTTGGAACAAAGAGATATTGCTCACAAGCATGCAATAGTCACAAGATTTATGGCATGGTTCTATGCACTTAGGATTTTTATAACATCTTGTGCAAAATCACACTCTAAAATTTTTAAAGAATATCAAAAGTTTTCATTAATTGAACTTGTTTTCAAGTTGACAGGCCTAATTATAGGGAGGGCAGTGTTTTCCTTTTTTATCTAATTAGATAAATTCTTCCTTCAAAAGATAGGTAGATAGTGTGTGTAGTAGATTGCTTTATGTGGTGGTGGTTTAGTCTCTAAGTTGTGTCTGACTCTTGCGACCCATGGACAGTAGCCTGCCTCTGTCCATAAGATTCTCCAGGCAAGAATACTGGAGTCATTGCCATTTCCTTCTCCAGGGGACCTTCCCAACCCTGGAATCTAATCCGAGTCTCCTGCATTGCAGGCAGATTCTTTACCAACTGAGTATGAGGGAAGCCAGATTGTTTTATGGATTCACTAAATAATGTGAAGTGTAGTCCCTTGGTCATGAGATGAAAAACTCATGTAAAAATAGTGATACTGAATAAAGTAAATGTTGTTGTGATCCTAGGTCCCCTAACCCTTTGCTGTCTCACTCGCCTTTAATTTCCTATCCTTCACTCTACTGAAATCTATTGTTGTTTAGTTGATAAGTTGTGTCCGACTCTTTGCAACCCCATGGAATGCAGCATGCCAGGCTTCCCTGTCCTTCACTGTCTCCCAGAGTTTTCTCAAACCCATTGAGTCAGTGATGCCATCCAACCATCTCGTCCTCTGTCATCCCCTTCGCCTCCTGCCTTCAATCTTTCCCAGCATAAGAGACTTTTCCAGTGAGTTGGCTCTTCACATCAAGAAGCCAATGTATTGGAGCTTCAGCTTCAGCATCAGTCTTTCCAGTGAATATTCAGGGTTGAAACCTATAAAGACAGACATAAACAAACATTTTTGCGATACAAGGAGTAATCTAAATAAACAGCATATTCATTAATAGGATGACCATTTTAGCAATAGATTCTTACTATTCCATTTAATGAGTTAAATGAAAATAGATTCTTCATCATACATCACATTAGGTCATGGACCAAACCTTTCTGCAGAGGATATTCAAATCTTAATCATCACTTATTTAATGAATTCTTTTAGTACTTTCAGCATTATGCTAAGGCTTACAGAAAATAGAAAGAGATATGAGATATGATTCCTGCCCTCAGGGAGTTTTAATTGACTCTTAAAATTCTTCCATCTTATGGGGCTTTTCCCAAGGAAATAATTCAACTGAAGCATAAAGATACATGCTTTATAATTACATAATCACCTCTAATAAATTTAATAAGATTGATAGCAATTTAAGAGTCTAACTCAGGGAATTAACAAATTATTAACCATCAAAACATAGAATATTATATACTCATTTGAAAATGAGCTATGAAGACCATTGAAACATGGAAAATATTCATCAACATATGAAACACAGCAATACAAATAGAATGGACACTATCTGTAGACCTCTGCTAATATATAAAGGCAAAAACTAGAAAGGAAGTAGTTTTGTTAGAGTGGTAAAGGGAGAAAAGTCTTTAAGAATGTGGTAGTTTCATATTAAAATAAGATCCTGCCTTGGAATAGTGTTTCTCAAAGTATAACTTTCTTTGAACCATGGATTTATTACTTTTATTTTTATATGATGAATGTAAAATATGGAAAAGGTTTGAGGAGAAAAACATCCCTGCTTTTTAATGGTAGTTTGATACCTACTGATAACCTAAGAACTTTCTAAATTAAAATACCAGTACTATTACAAACTCAAAGGGCTTGTTAGAGTAAAAACTTTTCAGCTCTATCAGTGCTATTAATTTTTACATATTTAGATGTACTGAGAATATGTTTATTGTACCTTAAACTATACCATTACCTCTTCTAGCTATACACCAGTCCTTTCTCTGATCTAAATTGACCATAATTTATACCTGGTAGAATTTCCTCTAATTCTGCTCCCTCCTCATTTTTCTGAAGAAAGTAGTAGACCTTTGACCTTCTGTTCTACAATATGTAGTTTTTTTATGTAGCTTCAGGTTTTGCTGTAAAGACATTTCTCAGGTGGACAGCTCCCACTAATCACCAAATAGCAGAAATTTCTACATGCTCAGCAAATAGCAGACTGAATTTATCATTGTACATGGTTGATAAGAAAGGGCATTTATTGTTTATTAGGTAATATTCCAGAGAATTCATGTGAGGGTGATGGTACCCAGCCCTCAAAGCCAGAAAATAACAGCATTTTTTCAACGTCATTATAAGATAAGGTGAAAGAAAAGTTATTGCACAGTGGCTGTGAACAATGCGGGGACCTTGACCTTACTAAATCAACTGCCAATGCAGTTGTATAAAGGCCAAAGAGTAACTGGGTTACTAAAGATGTGTGGAGGGAACAGGAATTACAGTACTGAAACAGTCTAAGAGCAAACAGAGGCTGCTTTTCAACAGACAAATTGGCCATTTAAGTCATTTAGTGTACAGAATGTACTTCTATGACCTTTCTATATTTTATGTCCTTTAAGGACATAAAATTAGCAAATAATATTTCCACTCACCAATTATATGAATTGTGAAAACTCAAGTTCTCTCGGGAGAGAGAAGTGGAAATCATCTGACTATGTCTGTGCATCAAGAATGGTACATAGGAGTATGAATGGAAACACCTGAACACATGCTTTTAATTTTGTTCAGTTTCAACAGATTTCTAAGATGAGTAATTAAAAGACATGAGAGCCACAGTGTTTTAAAATAGAAGATTCAAAAAATAAAAAAATTAAAAAAAAATAAAATAGAACATTCAGATTTCTAATGTACGTGTTTTTATTTATGACAATTAGCAATAGGTGTACCCTGGTTATTTTGATATTAAACTTGGTCAGTGAACTTACTACAGCACTATTCTCTGAAATATGTTCCATAGGAAACTGATTAGAAAATATAGGAAAATAGTGCAAAAGCTATTCTGAATCCTCTTCTGGATCCATACTGCACATTAGGATACTAAAAACAAAGAAATGCCACAATTTAAAACCCTGTTTAACTCTATTTGTCATGGATACCTTTATTCTTATTTATATGTAAACTTTTATTTGATAATTCTTATTAATATAAACACCTCTAGTAAACTAAGAAATATAGCGACAGTTAAAGTGCCTGTTGGTAGATGCCATGATATCTTTCAACTTTTGAACATAACTAAACTTTGTCTTGAATCATTCTGATATTGATTAGAATGTAACAGTCCATAATCAAATAGCATTGCCATTTTTAGTACAGGAAAATAAAATGTGACTTAACAGCCTCCAAAATAGGAAATATGGTAACAGAATTAAGTACTGGTAAAAAGGAGTCACTATGAAGTGTCACCAGACTCCAAATGGACGATAACACTGGACAATCACAGTCACAAGTGCATTTAGTTTATGCAGATTTTAGTTATGTAGAAAGAGCAATAATCCCTGAAATTCCCTGTCATCCTTCTTCACCCCATGCCCATCTTCAGCTAGAATCCAGTTCAGAAATATAGAAGTCAATATAAAATCAAAGAACAATCAGAAGTGAATTTTAGGTCTTTAGTAGGAACTTTGTCCTAAATAATTCCAAGGGGCAACTTTCAGGGTCTTCAGGAGTCATACCGTGTACAAGCTGTTTGACAATGTATTACATCTCTGGCTTTTGTGCTCCATAAAGATCCAGGTTCTGGTGATTTAAGGGTCATTTAGCGTCTGCCTGCAATGCGGGAGACCCGGGTTCGATGCCTGGGTTGGGAAGATCTCCTGGAGAAGGAAATGGCAACCCACTCCAGTACTCTTGCCTGGAGAATCCCACGGATGGAGGAGCCTGGTAGGCTACAGTCCACGGGGTCGCAAAGAGTCGGACACGACTGAGCGAGTGCTTTGCCTTTTTGCCTTTTTAAAGGATTTAAAGGGTAATTTTGGTTGTTCAAGAGTTTCCATTTTCACCTTATATATTGACCTTAAAATTTAATTCCAACTCTCATACAGTTTTTTAATTAATTTATTTTTAATTGAAGGATAATTACTTAACAGAATTTTGTTGTTTTCTGTCAAACCTCAGCACAAATCAATTTTAGGCTTATATAACTTGCATATGCCATTTTGCTTTAGTGGAGGAATTCTTATTCATATGGTTTTATCATATGTGCTCCTGTGTTATTAGTTTGTATTTTAAGATGAAATAGTTCAAATATGAATAATATTTGAAAACTATTATAATAAAATATTCACAATATAAATATTTTTAAATGGCTCTAGTTAAGTCTCTGTGGATTCTGTTATCCTTTAAACTTTATAAAAAATTAAAAGCAAAGTAAATGGGAATTGGATTATCCTTCAATATTCAATATAAAAATAATTCAGTAATTTACTTGTGGTGGGAAATTTTTTATTACTTAGAAAATACTGATTGACTCAAACACCAAACATAAAAAAAATGTTACTGCTTTATCATTTGATATAAACTCTAGACCTAATAATTTTCAAAATAATATACTTATTATCCTAAAGGGATGTTAAAGCACATTTATTGTTATTATTATAAAAGCATTCATATCAGTTATTTTTAACACCATACAAGATGTTTTTAATATTATTTTTCAGGTATTTCAGTAAGGTGAACAATATAGTTTATTATTAGAATGTCTTAAATATACAATTCTGAGTTATTTTTACTATAATTTCTAAGGTTATTTCTGCTTTTATTCTATCTCACTTTAGCTTGTATAAAACTACTTTTGTGTATATAGACATATGTATCTATATATACACACATTCACTAGCCTTTTCAAAATAACACTTTTATATTATTTTTATATTAAAACTTCAAAAATATCCCCAACTGGAATACCCTTTGCATCAGATCTTAGGAACAGAAATACAGATTTCCATGCATGTGAACTAAGTCACTTGAGTCATGTCCGACTCTTTGGACTCTATGGACTGTAGCCCACCAGGTTCCTCTGTCCATGGGATTCTCCAGGCAAGGATACTGAAGTGGGTTGCCATGCCCTTTTGCAAGGGATCTTCCCAACTCAGGGATTGAACCTTAGTCTCTTAAGACTCCTGCATTGGCAGACGGGTTCTTTACCACTAGTGCCACCTGGGAAGCCCCACAGATTTCCATATCATTTACTATAAGACCCATCAGTGGCAGATTCTTTTTTCTTGCTAACCCCAAATTTCATTGATTTTCTTTAGTTTTGTGTTTTATTAATGTCTGTGCTTTTGGCTGTATTACCCTATGCTTGGATATATGTAAATCTTATTCATGAAATTGAGCTCTGTGACAACAGAAATTACTTTTTAATAAATAATAAATTCTTGTTGAATGTTTGAGAATAAATGAGGCCTTAACCTATAAATTCACCATTAAAAAGAGAAGGGGCTCTCATAGTAAACGTGAAAAAGGCAATAGGGCATGAAATCAATGGAAGGTCAGAAAGTGTATAAGTGAATAGCCTGTGGCTAGTTAGCTTTTGGGGGGCTTTTCTTCAAATTTGAAAGCACAATTTCACACAAGAGAAAAAAGTAAAGAGATTTTAGCAAGATACAAGTTTTCTAAAGACACCTCAAGTATAAGAGGTAGTAGTGGCAAAAAGTAGGAAAAGACAAAAGAAACTGACAAGCGAAACTGACCAGATAAAAGTGGCTGATTTGAATATGATGGAACATTTTTAAATCTAGTTCTATGGAGGATGAAACATTTGAAGTAAGAATATTGTAAAAATTAAAAATAAAGTTGGGTATTTTTTGCTTTAGCTGGTTTTTAAATGGTCTCCATGCTTGTTTGTTTTTTTTCTTATAGAATACCAGACTCCCCTGGTGAAGTTCCCGAATATCCTTTGTTCGTGACAGTCGGTGACTGGCTGGATTCTATAAAGATGGGGCAATATAAGAATAACTTCATGGCAGCGGGGTTTACAACTTTTGACCTGATTTCAAGAATGAGCATTGAGTAAGTGGGGCTGGGTTTGTTACTATATTCAGATGTCCACTTCAGTTCAGTTCAGTTCAGTCACTCAGTCGTGTCTGACTCTTTGCGACCTCATGAATCACAGCACGCCAGGTCTCCCTGTCCATCACCAACTCCTGGAGTTCACCCAAACCCATGTCCATCGAGTTGGTGATGCCATCCAGCCATCTCATCCT